>NC_138178.1:124071961-124279461 GCF_964165515.1 Mesoplodon bidens
TATATCTTTTATATATATAATGAAAGGAAAGACATGATAAGGTGCAAAAGAGGTTTGTTTTTAGGGTAGCTAAAGCTCAGATTAAAATAAATTCCATGCAAATGCTAGAGAAATATTAAACTTCTGATTTGGATTTGAAGAGTAAGGAGGGAAGACAGTGGTTCTGCTGAAGATCATGCAATGGTCACAGATAAATTAGATACAGAGTGGTGCAATTCCAACTGAACTTTCATTTTACATCAGGGGAGAAATCTTAAAATTGGAAAGGGGAGAACATACAGTGTTAAGGAGAAATTGAAGTCTCAAGAAGGTGAGGAGATGGGGAACATACATTTTCTTTCAGTAAGTTTAGGTCACCAAGCCCAGATGAAGTATGTCCAAACCCAGATGAAATATATGAGCTGAAAGGATCTGAAGATAAAATATCACTGCAATTACCAATTTTCAATTGGTCTTCATTTTGTGGGCTATATAATGGAAATGAACAGAAAGCGAATTATGAATAAATATCCCGATTTTCTAAAAGATAAACAGTAGACTCTGAGATACACAGATTGTTGAGCTTGACATGGATTATTATCATGATAAAATAGGTAAATAACCAGTTTGAGCAATTAGAAGGAAATGATCAGTCATGAGTTTTCCAAAAGCAATTTATTTTATAAGTTTGTTAATTTGTTTATTCATTAATTTTCAACAAATGGTTATTGAATATCAGATTGTCCCAGGTATTGGTCTGGGTACTGTTGAAAGAGCAGGGTCCAAGAGAGGTAAGTGGGGAAAAACAAAAATCGGTAAAGTAATGAATCAAAAAAATAATCAGATTATGGCAGGTCTTATAAGGAAAACAAGCTGAGTGGAGAGTCAGTTCATGTGGTGAGGGCATAAGATAGGGTGGTTAGGAAGGAGAGGGCTTTCTGAGGAGATAAATTTGAATTGAATCTGGGAGAATGAGAAAGAGTGAGCTGTGCAGAGACCAGGGGAAGAAGGAACAGCATTTTCAAAAACTCAAAGGAGAGAATGAATTTGGATATTTGAGGAGCATAAAGCAAATCGATGTATCTAAAGTAAAATAAGAGACGGGGAGGAATCAGGTAATCTTGGAGAGGAAAAGAGGCATCAAGTTACATAGTGCCTTGTGGTCCAAGATGGGAAATTTGAATTTTATTCTAAGAGCAGTGGGAAGCTATGAATGTTTTAAGTAGGAGAGTGATCTGATACGCTTTATGCTTTAAGTGAATACTATGTGGAGAATAATTTTCAAGATGGTGGGGGAAGAATGGAGGCAGGGAAACAAGATAGGAGGTTACAATAGAGGCTCAGGCAAAAAGTAGTGGTGATTTAGATGAGATCATGGCAGTGGATGGGAACTGATGGCTTGAACATATATATTGGAGATATTGATTGGATATAGGAGAAAAAGGAAAGAAGTCAAGGGCAGCTCTTAGGCTCTTAGCCTGGGTGAATAATGATGCTATTTCCTGTGATGGGAAGGAATGCATTTGTTGGGAGTAGGAGGCATGAGGGGACTCAAGAGTTGGATAATGTTAAAAAAAAATGGAGTCAGACAATATAAGTTAGAGAGGCCTATTAGATATCTAAGTAGAGTGGGCAGTTGCCTATAGGAATCAGAAGCTTAGGGGAAAATTCAGAACTAAGGAGATATATTTGGGAGCTGGGAGCATATAAGATATATTTAAGGGCATGGGACTCAATGAGAGCACCAATGAGTATAGACAAAGTAGATGAGAGAGCTCAGGATGAAATCCAGTTTTTGGAGGTTGGCCAAAAGAAGGACACTGAAAAGACATGGTTGAGAGGGAGAAAGCAAATCAAGAAGGGTGGAGGCATGGAAACTAAGAGTGGGCTGTTTCTCAAGAAGAAGGTATGGTCAGCTGTCAAGTGCTTACTGAAGTTGTCATGATGAGAAAGAAGAAACAGGGAAAGAATTCTGTCATTTACACTTAGGCTGTACATCTCTTGCTATTCAAAGACTTTTCCTGCAGACACCTTTATCTTGAACTATGAATTTCTATCTTTTGTCAGAAGCATAAGCCTTAATATCACCCACCTAAAAGGAAAAAAAAAAAAAAACCTTGAATGCTTGTTCTTCTCAACTACTTCCCTTTATCACTGATCCTTTTCATAGCACATTTTTTTTTGAATTGCAGAATTGGTCTTTCATTCCCACCAGTCTATTGAAGCTATTATTATGGTCTCAAATGACCATAATAATACTTTATCATATTGAATAAAGAATTCTCTATTTTCATTTAAAGTGAAAGTCCCAGCAGAATTTGACATACTTTCCTAAAACATTTCTCTTTGCTTCCTCAATACCAGATTATTCAAGTTTTCCTCCTACCTCATTGCTTTCCGCACTTATATCTTTTGCTCACTTCTCTTCTTCCTGATCTCTAAATTTGAACTGCTTAAGTGCTAGATTCTGGGCCCTTGGCTTTAAATACCACTTATAATGCAGCCGAAATATGTCTTTGGTCCCAACTTTTTCTCTGAGGTCCACATTCAATTCTCCTTGACACTTAAACCTAGACGTCCAACCGTTACCTCAAAATTATCATGTCCAGGACAGAACTCTTGATTCCCTTTCCTTCCAAATCTGCAAAATCTGCTTTTCTCTGGTCTTTCCCATGTACATTAAAATCTCCACCATTCATCTGTTTGACTAAGCCAAAAATGTGTGAGTTATTTCCAATTCACCAGCAAGTTGTGTTGGCTTTTCTTCAAAATATTTCCTGAATTTCATCATTTAACAAATTATTCCTTTGTTACAAATTTGTCTAACTTCTCTCATATAATTCTCATGTGACTAGACCAAAATAGTCTCCTGTTTTCTCATTTCTGTTCTTGTCTCCTTATTCTTCACTTCCCACAGAATAGCCAGATTTTGTCTTCTAAAGGGAGAATCAGATCACATAACTATTACAGTGTTTTTTTAATCTTTAGCATTTCTTTTAGTTCTTAGGATTTCCATTTCTCTGCTTACATTGCCCATCTGTTCTTGAGTGCTGTTTACTTTATCCATTAGAGCCCAGAGCATATTAATCATAGCTGTTTAAAATTCCTGGTCTGATAATTCCAACATACTTCCCATGTTTGGTTCTAATGCTTCTTCTGTCTCTTCAAGTTGTGATTTTTGACTTTTGGTATGCCTCGTAATTCTTTTCTTGATAGCTGGGCATGATGTGCCATGTAAAAAGAATGGCCAAAAATTTGCTTTTAGTAATGTGGTGGTGAGGTGTTGGTAGAGGGGAAGTATTCTGTAGTCCTATGATTAAATCTTGGTCTTTTTTTTTTTTTTTTTTTTTTTTTTTTGCGGTACGCGGGCCTCTCACTGTTGCGGCCTCTCCGTTGCGGAGCACAGGCTCCAGACGCGCAGGCCCAGCGGCCGTGGCTCACGGGCCCAGCCGCTCCGCGGCATGTGGGATCTTCCCAGACCGGGGCACAAACCCGTGTCCCCTGCATCGGCAGGCGGACTCTCAACCACTGCGCCACCAGGGAAGCCCTAAATCTTGGTCTTTTAATGAGCCTTTGACTCTGGACTGTGAACTCTGTAAATATGTCTCAGTTTTTTCTCTCTCCTCAGGTGGGACAGGATGGCTAGAGTGGACTGGAGTTAGGTATTTCCCTTCCCTAGTTCCCTAGCTCTGATAAATCCCTAGCAGGCTGGACTCTGGTAAATTAGTTTCCCCTTAGGGCAGGCCTTGATAAGAACAAGATGCTCTGGGGTATTTCATAGAATGTTTCGATTTCCCCTTTCCCCTATTGAAGCCAGAGAGAATTTTTCTCTAATATTCACTGTGGGAATCTAGTGGAGCTCCTGGAGGTGAATCACACATATTGTGGGTGCAGTCCACATGACGGGGTCCTTCTGGACTTTTTAACTCTTAGATTTGTCCACACTCAGCCATCAGCAATTTTTCAATTACAGTTCAGGTTTTGCTACTCTGGCATTGGTTCTCACTGAGGTTTCCTCTCTTGAAACCAAGACTCCCTGTATTTGCCTGTCTGTCTCTCCAATATCGAGGGCAGCGGTTTGCCCTGTGTCCTTCCCTCTCTTACAGATCCAGGATCTATAAGAATTGTTGATTGTTCAGTATGTTCACCTTTTTATTTGTTAGGACAGAGTGGTGACTTCAAAGCTCCTTATAGGAGGAACCAAAAATTAGAGCCCCACTTTCATTCTTAAAGTATATTTTGGACAATAAAGTATATGTTCACCCTACTTAACATCTAATGGCTATCCATTGCAAATAGAATAAAATTCATCCCTCTTACCATGGCCCATAAGATCATATAGGTTGTTATCTACCTTTCTGTCCTCTCATCTTACAGATCTCTCTCTGGTTTATCACTTTCCTTCTGGCATTTGGGTCTTTCTCTAGGTGGTTTTCACTGCCTGGGGTGCTCTTCCTCCAGATTATCAAATGGATGACTTCTTTTTGTCACTTAGGGCTCAGGTGTAGTTTCGCCTCCTTCGAGAGAATTTCTCTGATTATGTTATCTAAATTAGTATTCTCTGTTTACTTTCTATCCCCATACTGTTTTTATTTTTTTCATAGTACTTAGCATTGCATGAAATTATTTATACTTAAAGCCTGTCTCCCCCACTAGAGTATAAGTTCCATGAAGAGAGGGACTTTGCCTTGTACACTACTGTATACCTAGTTCTTAGAATAGTTTGGGGCACTTGAGTAGGTGCTCAAATTTTTGAATTAATGAGTGAACACAGAAGTTATTAAGGACCTTGGAAATAGTTCTTCCAATGGAATAAGGGGGAAATTTTTGAATCATAAAGTGAATGGGAGGCAAGGAATTGAAGACATTAGGTCTAGGTAATTCTTTCTATAAGTATTGTGAGTACGAGTCATATGCAAGTCACCATGCTGGGAGCTATTGGGGATGCAAAAAAATCGATAATTAATTTGCTCCTTATGCTCAGGAAACTGTTAGGAAGTAAAAGATAAATACACATGAGGACAGTGTAAATCACATCGAAATAGTCTTTCTCTTTTTTAATACTTTTAACATTTAATAGTCCCATTTTTATACTAATATGGTTATGAGATTGATAGAGGATTTCATAAGTATATTGTACCTTTATATTATTAAGGCACTTGATAAAGTGTCTCATAATCCTTCTGTCAGTAAAATGGCAAAATGTGGGCTGAATGAGAGGGCAGGATTAAGAGATGACTGAAAGTTTATCCACAGACGGTTGGAATTGAACTTTTGAGTAGAATATGCTTTGTAATGTATACCTGAATTTATCTGGGTAGGTAATTTTACCCTGCAAAGTGGCAGTAATCAGCAATATTTTGAGATACTGAATGTTTATATAATATGCCTTTCCACTGAATGTTTAGGAAAACAAAACCTCAACATTTGTATTTCTAGGCTTTTTAAAGTCAGCCCCTTCCATCATGGACCTAATTAATTTTTTACTGAGAGAACACTTACTACAAATAATTAGGAGATTAACTCTAAATTATAGCTTTTGTTTAATTCGCATCCACTTCTAACAGAGCTTATTATTAGCTCATGAAACTTAAATTTACTGTGGTATAAAACAATTAATGACTTATGGACAGTTGTGCCCAGAAGAGACAATATGTGGAAATGGGAAGCCAATGAAAAAAATGGATGTGCATTGAGACTTGGAATGAAAAATGGTAACTTTTGTAAACAGGGTTTTACTCTAGGGCAGTGGTTCTTGACCAGGGGCAATTTTTCTCCCTTGGAGACATTTGGCAATACCTGGAGATATTTTTGATTATCATGATGGGTGGTGGGGGTTTGCTACTGCTGTTTATTGGTTAGAAGCCCAGGATACTGCTAAACATCCTGCAAAGCATAAGACAGTCCCCTTTGTCCCCGCAAAAGACAGAATCACCTAGACCACAATGTTAATAGTACCAAGCTTGAGAGAAACCTCTCTATAGACAGTGGTTCTTAAACTTTAATGTGCATCAGAATCACAAGGAAAACTTGTTAAAACATATTTCTGTATTGGGTCTCCAGAGTTTCTGATTCAGTAGGTCTGGGATGGGGCATAAGAATTTAAGTCCAGGTAATGTTGATGCTGCTGGTCTGGAGGCCACATGTTAATAACCACTGCTAATATTTTTGTTTTTCTATTATTTAATGAAATTAAGTTAATTAATTAATTTTTATTGGGGTATAGTTGTTTTACAATGTTGTATTAGTTTCTACTGTACAGCGAAGTGGAGTTCCCCGTGCTATATAGAAGGTTCTCATTAGTTATCTATTTTATACATATTAGTGTATATATGTCAATCCCAATCTCCCCATTCATCCCACCCCCGCCTTTCCCCTGTTGGTGCCCATACGTTTGTTCTCTACATCTGTGTCTCTATTTCTGCCTTGCAAGCAATTCATCTGTACCATTTTCCTAGATTCCACGTATATGCGTTAATATACGATATTTGTTTTTCTCTTTCTGACTTACTTCACTCTGTATGAAGTCTCTAAGTCCATCCACATTTCTACAAATGACCTAATTTTGTTCCTTTTTATGGCTGACTAATATTCCATTGTATATATGTACCACATCTTTTTTATCCATTTGTCTGATGATGGACGCTTAGTTTGCTTCCATGACCTGGCTATTGTAAATAGTGCTGCAGTAACTATTGGGGTGCATCTGTCTTTTTGAATTATGGTTTTCTCTGGATATATGTAGGGCTAATATTTGTAAAAGAAAATTTTAAAACTCCTGAATTAGAACAAAAAACCAAAACAAACACAGTGAAGATATGTAAAAGGTCTGCTGTCCTCATATCTCTTTGGTTCATTTTCCCTTTTATTTTCAATTATGTAACCATTTTGTGAATATAGTCTTAGTGCACAGTTTTATGAATTTTAGCACATCTATTGATTCCTGTAACCACCAATATTTTCATGATACAGAACAGTTCCATCACTCCAAAAAATGTTTTTGTGCTATCCCTTTGTAGCCACATCTTCCTTCCACTTCTGATCTCTGAATAACGACTGATGTGTTGATGGTCACAGTAACTTTGAGTTCCTAAGAATGTCATATAAATGGAAGCATACAGTACATAATGTTTTGAGACTAGTTTCTTTCACTTAGCCAATGTCTTTGAGATTCAGTCAAGTTATTGCATAACTCAGTAGTTCTTTTTTATTGCAGAGTAATATTGCATTCTATGGATATACCACAGTATTTTATACTGAAGTATAGTTGATTTATTATATATTATATATCAGGTGTACAACATAGTGTTTCAATATTTTTATAGGTTATACTCCATCTAAAGTTATGGGGGGGCGGAGTCAAGATGGCTGACTAGGAGGACACAGAATTCACGTCTCCACACAACTAGGGCACCTACCAGACACCGGTGGGGTACCACAGACACCTAAGGGGACGGGAGGAAACCCCCAGTGACTGGGTAGGATGTGGAGCATGGGGGAGAGTGAGGGGGGAGGAGAAGTGGAGGTGGGACCGGTGCCCTGAGGGGCAGCTGTGGGAGGGGAAGGGATTCCCTGCCCAAAGGGGGAAACTGGGGGACCACTGGGAGGGCAGATGATCAAAAGGGAGTGTGGCCAGGTTTCCCCTGCCCACTTGGGCCCCCAGGAGCCTGCTGAGATCCCGGGCCTGATCCTCTGCCCACCGAGGCCCCCTCCAGCCACGCGGGTCCTGAGGGAATGGGAGGGAGGGAAGGGGGAGCAAAAGTAAAGGCTGGACCTATGGGACCAGCACCCCTGAGGGGCGGCTGGGGGAGGGGAGTAGTTCCTACACCCAGCGGGACCCACCCATGGTTAGGTTTCAGTGGCGATTGGGAGACCCTGGGGGGAGGCATGGAAGAATGGAAGGGAACATGACCAGTGCTTTCCCTGTCCACTTAGACACCAGGGAGCCTGTTGGGCTCCTGTTCCTAATCCTCTGCCCTTGGAGCCTCCCTCCTACCGTGCAGAGCCCAAGCCCCACCCCTGCACCCCGAGCCAGGGCCCTACCTCTACACTCGGGGACCCCCTCTGAGACACCCTCCAACGTGCTAGGCCTAAACCCCACCCACACACCCTCACCGAGGGTCTTACCTCAAAACTCCAGGACTTCACACTTTGGAGGCCCCCCCATGGATGTGCTGCATCTCCCCTTCACACAGGTCCTAAACAGAGGCACCAACCCACGCTTGAATGTAACCCTGCCTAGGCCCCGTCCCCAAGGCCTTTTCCGGCTGTGTGGGTCCTGAGGCTAGGCCCACCCTAAACCCCACCCCTACTTAAGTTCCCCCCTCCACCTAATTTCCGACCCCCATAGCCAAGGCCTTTTTTTTTTTTTCTTCTTTTTTCTTCTTTTAGGTTGGGGTTCTGTTTTACCTTGTTGTTGTTCACTCATTTATATTTTTATTTTTTCTAATAAATGTTTTATTTTTCTAACTTTATTTTATTCTTTATACTTTATTATTGTTCTGCTCCTTTTGACTTGTTCCCCCCCTTGTTTTTCTTTTTTCTGTTGTGCTTTACCTTGTTGCATTGTTTCAATTATATTTTTATTTTTCCTAATACATTTTTTTCTTTCTAATTTTATTTTTTATTCTTTGTTATTGCACTGCTCCTTCTTCTTTTTTTTTTTTTTTTTTTTTTTTTTTGCCACTCCATGGGGCTTGTGGGATCTTGGTTCCCAGGCTGGAGGTTGGGCCTGAGCTCCTGTGGTGGGAGCTTCGAGTCCAAACCACTGGACTAACAAAGAACCTCAGACCCCAGGGAATATTAATCAGAGTGAAGCTTCCAGGAGGTCCTCATCTCGGCACCAAGATCAGGCTCTACCCAACTACCTGAAAACTCCAGTGCTGGGTACTGCAGGCCAAACAACCAGTAATACAGCAATACAGCCCCACCCATCAAAAAAAAAATTCAAATGACAAAAAAATATGTTACAGACTAAGGAGCAAGGTAAAAACCTACAAGACCAAATAAATGAAGATGAAATAGGCAACCTACCTGAAAAAGAATTTAGAGTAATGATAGTAAAGATGATCCAAAATCTCGGAAACAGAATGGAGAAAATACAAGAAACCTTTAACAAGGATCTAGAAGAAACAAAGAGCAAACAAACAAACTGAAAAACAACACAATAAATATAATTAAAAATACACTAGAAGGAATCAGTAACAGAATAACTGAGGCAGAAGAACAGATAAGGGAGCTGGAAGATAAAATGGTGGAAATAATTGCTGGGGAGCAGAATAAAGAAAAAAGAATGGGGTGGTGGTGTGATGAATTGGGAGATTGGGATTGACATATATACACTAATATGTATAAAATGGATAACTATTAAGAACCTGCCATATTAAAAAAATAAAATTCAAAAAAAAATCAAGGAAAATAAAAAAACAAAGAATTGAGGACAGTTTCAGAGACCTCTGGGACAATGTTAAACACACCAACATCCAAATTATAGGGGTTCCAGAAGAAGAAGAGAAAAAGAAAGGGTCTGAGAAAATATTTGAAGAGATTATAGTTGAAAACTTCCCTAATATGGGAAAGGAAATAGTCAATAGAGTCCAGGAAGTACAGAGAGTTCCATACAGGATAAACCCAGAGAGAAACACGCCGAGACACATATTAATCAAATGATCAAAAATTAAATACAGGGCTTCCCTTGTGGTGCAGTAGTTGAGAGTTCACCTGCTGATGCAGGGGATGCGGGTTCGTGCCCCAGTCCAGGAAGATCCCACATGCTGTGGAGCAGCTGGGCCCGTGAGCCATGGCCGCTGAGCCTGAGCATCCGGAGCCTGTGCTCTACAACGGGAGAGGCCACAGCAGTGGGAGGCCTGCGTACTGAAAAAAAAAAAAATTAAATACAAAGTAAAAATATTAAATGCAGCAAGGGAAAAGCAACAAATAACATACAAGGGAATCCCCATAAAGTTAACAGCTGATCTTTCAGCAGAAACTCTGCAAGCCAGAAGGGAGTGGCAGGATATATTTAAAGTGATGAAAGGGAAAAACCTACAACCAAGATTACTTTACCCAGCAAGGATCTCATTCAGAATTGATGGAGAAATCAAAAGCTTTATAGACAAGCAGAAGCTACAAGAATTCAGCACCACCAAACCAGCTTTACAACAAATGCTAAAGGAACTTCTCTAAGCAGGAAACACAAGAGAAGAAAAAGACCTACAAAAACCCAAATCAATTAAGAAAATGATTTCGATAATCATAAAATAGACTTTAAAATAAAGACTGTTACAAGAGATAAAGAAGGACACTACATAATGATCAGGGATCAATCCAAGAAGAAAACATAACAATTATAAATATTTATGTACCCAACATAGGATCACCTCAATACATAAGTCAAATGCTAACAGCCATAAAAGGAGAAATCGACAGTGACACAGTAATAGTGGGGGACTTTAACACCCCACTTACACCAATAGATAGCTCATCCAGACAGAAAATAAATAAGGAAACACAAGCTACAAATGACACAATAGATCAGAGAGACTTAATTGATATTTATAGGACATTCCACCCGAAAGCGGAAGAATATACTTTCTTCTCAAGTGCACATGGAACATTCTCCAGAATAAATCACCTCTTGGGTCACAAATCAAGCCTTGGAAAATTTAAGAAAATTGAAATCATATCAAGCATCTTTTCTGGCCACAGTGTTATGAGACTAAATATCAATTACAGGAAAAAAACAGTAAAAAACACAAATACATGGAGGCTAAAGACTGCACTGCTAAATAACCAAGAGATCACTGAAGAAGTCAAAGAAAAAATTTAAAAAATACCTAAAAACAAATGACAATGAGAACATGGCAATCCAAAACCTATGGGATGAAGCAAAAGTAGTTCTAAGAGGGAAGTTCATAGCAATTCAAGCTCACCTTAAGAAACAAGAAAAAATCTCAAATAAACAATCTAACCTTACACCTAAAGCAACTAGAAAAAAAAAAGAAAATCCAAAGTTAGTAGAAGGAAATAAATCATAAAGATCACAGCAGAGATAAGAAAACAATAGAAAAGATCAATAAAACAAAGTTTGTTCTTTGAGAAGATAAACAAAACTGATAAACCTTTAGACAAACAAAATTGATAAACCTTTAGACAAACTCATCAATAAAAAAGGGAGAAGTCTGATATCAATAAAATTAGAAACGAAAAAGGAGAGATTACAAGTGACACTGGAGAAATACAAAAGATCATAACAGACTACTACAAGAAACTATATGCCCATAAAATGGACAACCTGGAAGAATGGACAAATTCTTGGAAAAATACAACTTTCCAAGATTGAAACAGGAAGAATTAGAAAATATAAAGAGACCAGTCACAGGTAATGAAATTGAAACTGTAAGTAAAAATCTTCCAACAAACAAAAGTCCAGGACGAGATGGCTTCATAGGTGAGTTCTATCAAACATGTAGAGAAGCGTTAACACCTATCCTTCTCAAACACTTCCAAAAAGTTGTGGAGGGAAGAACACATCCAAACTCATTATATGAAGCCACCATCACCATGATACCAAAAACAGACAAAGATATCACACAAAAAAGAAAATTATAGACCAAAATCACTGATGAACATACATGCAAAAATCCTCAGCAAAATACTAGCAAACAGAATCCAACAACACATTTAAAGGATCATGCACCATGATCAACTGGGATTTATCCCAGCAATGCAAGGATTCTTCAGTATATGCAAAACAATCAATGTGATACACCATATTAACAAATTGAGGAATAAAAACCATATGAACATCTCAATAGAAACAGAAAAAGCTTTTTTTACAAAATTCAACACCCATTTATGATAAAAACTCTCCAGAAAGTGGGCATAGAAGAAATCTACCTCAACATAATAAAGGCCATATATGACAAGCCCACAGCAAGCATCATTCTCAATGGTGAAAAACTGAAAGCATTTCCTCTAAGATCAGGAATAAGACAAGGTTATCCACTCTTGCCACTGTTATTCAACATAGTATTGGAAGTCCTAGCCACAGCAATCAAAGAAAAAGAAATAAAAGGAATACAAATTAGAGAAGAAGTAAAACTGTCACTGTTTCCCAATAACATGATACTATACATAGAAAATCCTAAAGATGCCACCAGAAAACTACTAGAACTAATCAGTGAATTTGGTAAGGTTGCAGGATACAAATTTAATGCACAGACATCTCTTGCATTCCTATACACTAACAACAAAAGATCAGAAAGAGAAATTAAGGAAACAATCCTATTTACCATCGCAACAAAAGAATACAAGACCTAGGAGTAAACCTACCTAAGGAGGCAAAAGACCTGTACTCAGAAAACTATAAAACGCTGATGAAAGAAATCAAAGATAACATAAACAGATGGAGAGATATACCATGCTCCTGTATGGGAAGAATCAATATTGTGAAAATGACTGTACTACCCAAAATAATCTACAGGTTCAATGCAATCCCTTTCAAATTAACAATGGCATTTTTCACAGAACTAGAGCAAGAAATTTTACAATTTGTATGGAGACACAAAAGACTCTGAATAGCTAAATCAATCTTGAGAAAGAAAAATGGAGCTGGAGGAATCGGGCTCCATGACTTCAGACTATACTACAAAGCTACAGTCATCAAGACAGTATGGTACTGGCACAGAAACAGAAATATAGATCAATGGAACAGGATAGAAAGCCCAGAGATAAACCTGTGCACATATGGTCACCTTACCTTTGACAAAGGAAGCAAGAATATACAATGGAGAAAAGATGCCCTCTTCAATAAGTGGTGCTGGGAAAAATGGATAGATACATTTATAAAAACGAAATTAGAACATACCCTAACACCATACACAAAAATAAACTCAAATGGCTTAAAGACCTAAATGTAAGGGCAGACACTATAAAAGTCTCAGAGGAAAACATAGGCAGAACACTCTTTGACATAAATCACAGCAAGATCCTTTTAGACCCACTTCCTAGAGTAATGGAAATAAAAACAAAAATAAACAATGGGGACCTAATGAAACTTAAAACCTTTTGCACAGCAAAGGAAACCATACACAAGACAAAAAAGCCAAGCCTCAGAATGGGAGAAAATATTTGCAAATGAAACAACTGACAAAGGATTAATCTCCAAAATATGCAAGCAGCTCATGTGGCTCAATATCAGAAAAACAAACAACCCAATTAAAAAATGGGAGGAAGACCTAAATAGACATTTCTCCAAAGGAGACATACAGATAGTCAACAAATACATGAAAAGATTCTCAACATCACTAATCATTAGAGAAATGCAAATCAAAACCACCACACTGGTATCACCCCACACCAGTCAGAATGGCCATCATCAAAAAATGTAGAAACAAAAATGCTGGAGAGGGTGTGGAGAAAAGGGAACCCTTCTGCACTGTTGGTGGGAATGTAAATTGATACAGCCACCATGGAGAACAGTATAGAGGTTCCTTAAAAAACTAAAAATAGAACTACCATATGACCCAAGAATCCCACTACTGGGTATATACCCTGAGAAAACCATAATTCAAAAAGATTCCGGTACCACAGTGTCCATTGCAGTATTTACAATAGCCAGGACATGGAAGCAACCTAAGTGTCCATCGACAGATGAATGGCTAAAGAAGATGTGGCACGTATAGGCAATGGTATATTAGCCATAAAAAGGAACAAAATTGAGTTATTTGTAGTGAGGTAAATGGACCTAGAACCTGTCATACAGAGTGAAGTAAGTCAGAAAGAGAAAAACAAATAATGTATGCTAATGCATATATATGGAATTTTAAAAAATGGTACTGATGAACCTAGTGACAGGGCAGGAATAAAGATGCAGACATAGAAAACGGACTTGAGGGCATGGTGGGGAAGGGGAAGCTGGGATGAAGTGAGAGAGTAGCATTGACATATATACACTACTAAATGTAAAATGGATGGCTAGTGGGAAGCTGCTGTATAGCACAAGGAGATCAACTTGATGCTTTGTGATGACCTAGAGGGATGGGATAGGGAGGCTCAAGGGGGAGGGCATATGGAGATATATGTATACGTATAGTTGATTCACTTTGTTGTACAGCACTTTGTTGTAAAGTATTTATACTCCAATAAAGATGTGAAAAAAAATAAAGTTATGAAATATTGGCTAGATTCCCTGTGCTGTACAATATATCCTTGTAGCTTACTTATTTTATACATAGTAGTTCGTACCTCTTAATCCCCTACCTCTATCTTGCCCCTCCCCTCTTTCCTCTCCCCACTGTTAACCACTAGTTTGTTCTCTATATCTGTGAATCTGTTTCTGTTATGTTATATTCCTTTGTTTGTTTTATTTTTTTATATTCCACTCATAAGTGATAACATACGGTATTTGTCTTTCTCTGTCTGACTTCTTTCACTAAGCATAATACCCTCTAGATTCATCCATGTTGTTGCAAGTGGTAGAATTTCATTCTTTTTTTTAAATGGCTGAGTAATATTCCATTATGTGTGTGTGTGTGTGTGTATGTATATATACACACACACACACACATACAGCTTCTTTATCCATTCAATGTTAATGGACACTTAGGTTGTTTCCATATCTTGGCTATTGTAAATAATGCTGGTATGGACATTTGCATACATGTATCTTTTCAAATTAGTGTTTTTATTTTCTTCAGATATATACCCAGGAGTGGAATTGTTGCATCATATAGTAGTTCTAGTTTTAGTTTTTGGAGGAACCGCCATACTGTTTTCTTTACTGGCTGAACCAATTTACATTCCCACCAACAGTGTACAAAAGGGTAGACAGGGTTCCCTTTTCTCCATGTCCTCTCCAACATTTGTTATTTGTAGACTTTTGGTGATAGCCATTTTGACAGGTGCGAGGTGCTATTTCATTGTGGATTTGCATTTCTCTAATTATTAGTGATGTTGAGCTTTTCATTGGCCATCTGTATATCTTTGCAAAAATGTCTATTCAGGTCTTCTGTCCATTTTTTAATCAGGCGATTTTTTTTCTGATATTGAGTTGTATGAGTTGTTTATATATTTTGATAGTAACTCCTTATTTGTCATATCATTTGCAAATATTTTCTCCCATTCAGTAGGTTGACTTTTTGTTTTGTCAATGCTTTCTTTCGCTGTGCAAAAGCTTTTACATTTAATTAGGTCCCATTTGTTTATTTTTGCTTTTGTTTTCTTTGCTGTAGGAGACAGCTTAAAAAAAGATTGCTAAGAATTATGTCAAAGAGTGTTCTGCCCATGCTCAAGGAGTTTTATGGTTTCAGGATTTACATTTAGGTCTTTAAATCCATTTTGAGTTTATTCAGTTTTTTTTTTCTTTTTTTAAATTCATTCACCTGTTGATGGACATTTGTGTTGTTTCCAGATTTTGGTAGTTATGAATAGAGTTGCTATACACATTACAGTGGCATATGCTTTTATTTGTTGTTGTTTTTAACATAAATTTTTATTTCTCTAAGGTAAATATCCAGGAACAATATTATTAGACACATGGCAAATGCTTTGTTAACTTTATAAGAAACTGCAAAAATGTTTTCCAGAGTGGCTGTACCATTTAACATTCCCACTAGCAATGCATGAGAATTCTAATTGTCTTCACCCTCATCAGCCCTTGGTACTGTTAACAGTTTTTATTTTAGCAATTCTAATAAGTGTGTAGTGTTATCTCAGCATGGTTATAATTTGTATTTTCCTGATAGCTAACGATGTTAAACGTCTTTTCATGTGCTTATTTACCATCTGTATATAACTTTTTGGTGAATTATTTTTTCAAGTCTTTTGACAGTTTTCAAAATTGAATTGCTTGTTTTCTTACTGTTGAGTTCTGAGAGTTCTTTATATATTCTGGATGTAAGTTTTTTGTTGGATATGTGATTTGCAAGTATATTTTCCAGTCTGTTGCTTGTCTTTCCATTACCTTAATCACCCCTTTGCAGAGCAAAACTTTTCCCTTCATGGGTTGTGTTTTTGGTGTGATGTCTAAGAACTTGCTAGTTGTTTTCTATTCTACCTGTTCATTTTATTCCTCTTTTGCTACCTACTTATGCATTGTATGAGCATTTTTTATGTTTCCATTTTATCTCTATTATTGACTTGTTATACCTCTATTTCTAGTTTTTAAGTGACACCCTAGGGCTTACAACATACAATGTTAACTTATCATACTTACAATTTATCATAAAATATTATATCACTTCATATATAGTGTAAAAATCTTAGAACTATGTACTTCCCATTCTTCCATTCTACCTTTTGTGCTATAGTTCTCATATATTTTACTTTTATATATGTTTGCATGTGTTATAATCTCCAAGTACATTATATAAAGCAAAAATAGTAACTGTTATCTTTTAAAATGATTGAAAAAAATGCCTTTTAAATTTTCTTTCCTGTTACTAGTTTGAGAACTCTTCATTTATTTTAGTAGCTTCAAATTCCTGTTTGTTATCATATTCCTTTTACAAGAGAACTTTTAAAAACATTTCTCATACAGATCTGCTGGTCATGAATTTTCTCAGTTTTTGCTGGTCTGAAAAAGTATTTTACCTTTGCGTTTGAAAGATACTTTGCCTGGATATAGAATTTTGTGTCAGTAGTTTTTATTTCAGTACTTTGAAGGTATCATTATATTATCTTTGGCTTACACTGTTTGAAATGAGAAGTCAGCAGTTATGCTTAGCTTAGTTCCATTTTATGTATGTGTCTTTTTTCTTGGGAAAACATATTCTCTTTAACTTTGTTTTCAGCAGTTTGAATATGACATGTCTAAGTTTTAAAAGATTGTATATATCTTGCTTTTGAATTCTTCTTGGATCTGTGATTTGCTGTCTTTCATTATTTTTATAACATTCTCAGCTATTATCTTTTCAAATATTTCTTCTGTTCCATTTTCTTTCTCTTAACCTTTTAGGGTTCCCTTTAAAAGTATGTTATACTTTTAGATAGTCTCCTGTAGCTCTAAGACAATCTTTTCTTTTTGTTGCTATTCTTTTCTCCCCCCTCACCCATTTCAGTTTAGGTAATTTCTATTGATTTAAATTCAAATTATGAATTTTTTCCCTCAGCAGGATTGAGTCTACTGACAGGCCTTTTGAAGAGGTTATTTTTGATACCATTATTCCTATTTCTAGCATTTTTATTTGATTCTTTCAGTTTTTAAATTGAAATAGAGGTGAAGTACAATATTATTTTATTTATTTATTTTAAAATTACTCTATTTTTTAAACATCTTTATTGGAGTATAATTGCTTTACAATGTTGTGTTAGTTTCTGCTGTAGAACAAAATGAATCAGCTATATGTATACATATATCCCCATATCCCCTCCCTCTTGTGACTCCCTCCAACTCTTCCTATCCCACCCCTCTAGGTGGTTACAAAGCACCGAGCTAGTCTCCCTGTGCTATGCAACTGCTTCCCACTAGCTATCTATTTTACCTTTGGTCCTGTATATATGTCCATGCCACTCTCTCACTTCGTCCCAGGTTATCCTTCCTCCTCCCCATGTCCTCAAGTCCATTCTCTACATCTACGTCTTTATTCCTGTCCTGCCCCAGGTTCTTCAGAACCACTTTTTTTTTTAGACTCCATATATATGTGTTAGCATATAGTATTTTTCTCTTTCTGACTTCACTCTGTATGACAAGCTCTACGTCCATCCACCTCACTACAAATAACTCAATTTTCTTTCTTTTTATGGCAGAGTAATATTCCACTGCATATATGTGCCATATCTTCTTTATCCATTCATCTGTCAATGGACACTTAGTTGCTTCCATGTCCTGGCTATTGTAAATATAGCAGCAATGAACATTGTTGTACATGACTCTTTCTGAATTATGGTTTTCTCAGGGTATATGCCCAGTAATGGGATTGCTGGGTCATATGGTAGTTCTACTTCTGGGTTTTTAAGGAACTCTCCATACTGTTCTCCATGGTGGCTGTATCAATGTACATTCCCACCAGCAGTGCAAGAGGGTTCCCTTTTCTCCACACCCTCTCCAGCATTTATTGTTTGTAGATTTTTTTGATGATGTTCATTCTGACCAGTGTGAGGTGATGGCTTATTGTAGTTTTGATTTGCATTTCTCTAATGATTAGTGATGTTGAGCATTCTTTCATGTGTTTGTTGGCAATTTCTATATCTTCTTTGGAGAAATGTCTATTTAGGTCTTCTGACCATTTTTGGATTGGGTTGTTTGTTTCTTTGATATTGAGCTGCATGAGCTGCTTGTAATTTTGGAGATTAATCCTTTGTCAGTTACTTCATTTGCAAATAATTTCTCTCACTCTGAGGATTGTCTTTTCATCTTGTGTATGGTTTCCTTTGCTGTGCAAAAGCTTTGAAGTTTCATTAGGTCCCATTTGTTTATTTTTATTTGCATTTCTCTAGGAGGTGAGTCAAAAAGGATCTTGCTGTGATTTATGTCAAAGAGCGTTCTGCCTATGTTTTCGTCTAAGAGTTTTATACTGTCTGGCCTTATATCTAGGTCTTTAATCCATTTTGAGTTTATTTTTGTGTATGGTGTTAGGGAGTGTTCTAATTTCATTCTTTTACATGTAGCTGTCCAGTTTTCCCAGCACCGCTTATTGAAGAGGCTGTCTTTTCTCTATTTTATATTCTTACCTCCTTTATCAAAAATAAGGTGACCAAAAAATAAGGGTTTATCTCTGGGCTTTCTATCCTGTTCCATTGATCTATATTTCTCTTTTTGTGCCAGTACCAAACTGTCTTTATTACTTCAGCTTTGTAGTATAGTCTGAAGTCTGGGAACCTGCTTCCTCCAGCTCCGTTTTTCTTTCTCAAGGTTGCTTTGGCTATTCGGGGTGTTTTGTGTTTCCACACAAATTGTGAAATTTTTTGTTCCAGTTCTTTCAAAAATGCCACTGGTAGTCTGATAGGGATTGCATTGAATCTGTAGATTGCTTTGGGTAGTATAGTCATCTTCACAATGTTGATTCTTCCCTTCCAAGAACATGATATATCTCTCCATCTGTTTGTATCATCTTTAACTTCTTTCATCAGTGTCTTATAGTTTTCTGCATAGAGGTCTTTTGTTTCCTTAGGTAGGTTTATCCTAGGTATTTTATTCTGTTTTTTGCAATGGTAAATGAGAATGTTTCCTTAATTTCTCTTTCAGATTTTTCATCATTAGTGTATAGGATTGCAAGAGATTTCTGTGCAATAATTTTGTATCATGCTACATTACCAAATTAGTTGATTAGCTCTAGTAGTCTTCTGCCAGCATCTTTAGGATTCTCTATGTATAGTATCATGTCATCTGCAAGCAGTGACAGCTTTACTTCTTCTTTTCAGATTTGGATTCCTTATATTTCTTTTTCTTCTCTCATTGCTGTGGCTAAAACTTCCAAAACTATGTTGAATAATAATGGTGAGAGTGGACAACCTTGTTTTGTTCCTGATCTTAGTGGAAATGGTTTCAGTTTTTCACCATTGAGAATGATGTTTGCTGTGGGTTTGTCATATATGGCCTTTATTATGTTGAGGTAAGTTCGCTCTATGCCTACTTCCTGGAGGGTTTTTATCATAAATGGGTGTTGAATTTTGACAAAAGCTTTTCTTGCATCTATTGAGATAATCATATGGTTTTTCTCCTTCATTTTGTTAATATGGTTTATCACATTGACTGATTTGCATATACTGATGAATCCTTGCATTCCTGGGATAAACCCCACTTCATCATGGTGTGTATGATCCTTTTAATGTGCTGTTGGATTCTGTTTGCTAGTATTTTGTTGAGGATTTTTGCATCTATGTTCATCAGCAATATTGGCCTTTAGTTTTCTTTCTTTGTAACATCTACAATATTATTTTAGTTACAGGTATACTATGTAGTGACCTGACATTTTCATACATTATAAAATGATCACCATGATAAATCTAGTAACCATCTTGTCCTCATACAAAGTTATTGCAATACTATTGATCATATTCCTTATGCTATGTATTACACCCCCATGGCTTATTTATTTTTTAACTGGAGTTTTGTACTTCTTAATCCTTTTCACCTATTTTGCCCACCCCACAAACCTCCTCTTTTCTGTCAACTAACAGTTTGTTCTCTGTGAGTTTTCCTTTTGTTGTGTTTTTTAGATTCTACATATAAGTGAGATTATATGGTACTTTTCTTTCTCTGTCTGACTTATTTCACTTAGCCTTATACCCTCTAGATTCATCCATATTGTCACAAATGCCAAGGTTTTATTTTTTTCATGGCTGAGTAACATTCTACTGTATGTATATACTCCATCTTCTTTATCTATTTATCTATTGGTGGACACTTAGGTTCTTTCATATCTTAACTATTGTAAATAATGCTGCAATGAACACTGGGTGCATATATCTTTTTGAATTAGTGTTTTTGTTTTCTTTGGGTAAATAGCAAGAAGTGAAATTGTTGTATCATATGGCAGTTTTAATTTGGGGGGAAAACTCCTTACCATTTTCCAAAATGGCTGCACCAACTTATAGTGTCACCAGCAATGCATGAGGGTTCCCTATTGTCCATATCCTTGCCAACAGCTGTAATTTGTTATCTTTTTTTTTTTTTTTTGAGGTACACAGGCCTCTCACTGTTGTGGCCTCTCCTGTTGCAGAGCACAGTCTCTGGACACGCAGGCTCAGCAGCCATGGCTCATGGGCCTAGGCACTCCGCGGCATATGGGATCTTCCCGGACCGGGGCACGAACCCGTGTCCCCTGCATCAGCAGGCGGACTCTCAACCACTGCACCACCAGGGAAGCCCTGTTATCATTTTGATGATAGTCATTCTGACAGGTGTGAAGTGGTATCTCATTGTGGTTTTGATTTATATTTCCCTGATGATTAGTGATGATGAACTTCTTTTCATATGTCTGTTGACCATTTGTATATCTCTTTTGGAAAAATGTCTATTCATGTCCTCTGTCGCTTTTTTTTCTTTTTTTTTTGGCTGTGCTGCGTGGCTTGTGGGATCTTAGTTCCCCGACCAGGGATTGAACCTAGGCCACAGCAGTGAAAACACCAAATCCTAATGACTGGGCTGCCAGGGAATTCCCCTGTGTACATTTTTTAAAATTAATTAATTAATTTATTTTTGGCTGTGTTGGGTCTTTGTTGCTGCATGCAGGCTTTCTCTAGTTGTGTTCAGCAGGGGCTACTCTTCATTGGGGTGCATGGGCTTCTCATTATGGTGGCTTCTTTGTTGCAGAGCATGGGCTCTAGGCATTCGGGCTTCAGCAGTTGTGGCCCACAGGTTCTAGAGTGCAGGCTCAGTAGTTGTGGAGCACAGGCTTAGTTTCTCCACGGCATGTGGGATCTTCCCAGGGCTTGAACCCGTGTCCCCTGCATTGCCAGGCGGATTCTTAACTACTGTGCTACCAGGGAAGCCCTGTCTATTCTTAATCAAGTTTGTTTTGTTGTTGTTGACTTGTATAAGCTCTTTATATATTTTCTATATTGACCCCTTATCAGAATGATACGGTACCCCTTATTTAGTACCACTTGTTTCTGTGAGTACTAGAGATTCTTCACTCTCACACTAGCTCATACTTGGCTTTAAGAATTTGTGAACATTTTATCTGACTTTTTCTTACCTGCTTTGTATGGTTACTACCATCTTTCTCCAAAGGTGAGAGGGTCTGTGTATATCTTCTCTTAGATTTTAGGCTACTTGGTTGACCTATGATTTCAGCTCTTTGATGGAATTTTTAGTTTATCTGGATTTTTCTTATTTGTTAGCTTGAAGTGATACCATTTTCAGCTTTTTATGTTCTTGGAAGAATTGGAATTTGATGCCTGCCCTTAGGGTCTTTTATGATTAAAAACTCAAAACTGAAGTTTTTATGTGGGAAAGCCTATAGTTCATAATCTCCACTTTGATTTCCCCTTTATGAAGCAGTTGTTTAGCAAGATTGAAATTATTTCTAAGCAGATATTATTTGCGAGGGAAGGGAAGTGGAGTGTGAGGAGCACTTAGCTTATCGTTGTTAAATTCTAATATTAAAATTTATGCTTTTTAGGATATGTTGAATTCTTCTCTGTGGCTTTAGAAGTAAAATTTAAGACCTCTGTTGGTGATTTGCCTGTCTAGTTCTAATTTTTGCATTTTGGAAACATGTTCTATAAACATTCATGTACATCATTTTCACAACAAATATTTATCAAACACTTGTGCTATGCCAGGCATTGTCCCAGGTACCAGGTTCCAAGAGATGATTCTTGACATTCTAGAATGGTGAGTCAATATGGAAGGTAGTAAGAAACATTATTAAAATAGAGAATGTGATTATGTTAGGGAAATATTGGGAACAGTTCCTGGGAAAACCTTGGAAATTGTTCTTAGGAAACAATTCCTGTCTGGGTGTTAGGTATAACTTTCCAGAAAGATTTTCTAAGTGAAGGTCTAAAGGATGAGGAGAATTTAGCCAGGCGAAATGTGGAGGATGAATAAGGAGAAGAGTGTTGTGAGTCAGAGAGAACAGTATGCATAAAATTCCAGAAAAGCAGAGTGCAATGAGTTCAGGAGATTGAAGACAACTCAGTATTGCTGGAATATAGAATGTAGGGTGGGAAAGTGGTAAGAGATAACTAAGGAAAGATCAGTGACAGCATGGGCTTTATATAGCATAACTTATTTGATTATTTGATAATTATGTTTGCATGTATTAATAGTCACTCTCAGAACTGATTAGTAAATAGATTGGATTGGGACAAGAGTAGAGTCAGGATACCAACAATCTATTGCAACAATCCAGTCAGGAGATGGCAGTGACATGAACGAAGATAGTAGAGTGCAAATGGAGAGCATTAGATGAATTTGGAAGGTAGTTTGAGGTTTATAGTAACTGTGTCTGGGTGATGAAAGAGAGCAAGGTAATAAAGATGATATCCCAACTTCTGGATTAAGCAACTGTGATAAGGATAATACGAGTTAATGAGATTGGAGTTAGCTGGAGCTGCAGCTGCAGCAGGTTTTTGAGGAGATGATTTCCTTTGGTGCACTCCAAGTGTGAAGTACCAATGGCTCAGTGAAGTGCAATATCCTGTAGACCTCTGTTTATATGGGTCTGAGGTCAAGAGCAAGATTTGGGCTGGATATATAGATATGGGAAGAATAAATACAAGATAGTGATTGAAGCTATGGAAGGGAGTATTGGACAGGTATCTGAGGAAATACTGACATTCAAGAGAGATGTCGAGGCTGAGAAGTCAGTGAAGCAGGTGGATGCTCCTAGATGGTAGAGGAGCAACAGGGAATAAAAGTCACTTGAACCAGGGAAGATAATATCTCAAGAAAAAGAGTACCCAATGTTGTTGAGTGCTGCAGCAAGATCGAGTTAGATAGAGGCTGAAATATACATTGCATTGGAAAATGAGGCATTGGTCTTGGGAAGAGTAATTTTAATAGAGTGGTTGGAGCAGTACCAACTTGTTGGTTCATGGGTAGTGGATAGTAAGGAAGTAGAGACAATATTTTGAGAAGTTTGGCTATGGTGGAAAGGAAGAGATTGATTAAGCATAATGATTAAATGCACAGGAGCTAAAATCACATTATTAATACGTTTGTCTGAATGTGGGCTCTGTCACTTACTAGTTTATGAAGTTGGGCAAACCACTTAAGGCTCAGTTTTCTTCAATTCTAAAATAGGGATACTAATATAACTATTGAATATGGTGGTTTGAGTATTACACGAAACACATCATATCTTCAATTATTACAAATACACTTAGCCTGAAGTAGGATATTTAAAAATCAACTTATAAATTTATTTTATTTAACATTTATATAGTCTTGCTATGTGACAGGCACTGTTTTAAGTAATTAACAATATTCACCAAATGTCAGCTATTATTATTTTGGAAGAAGGCTGTGTTAGTTTGGGTACTCTGAGAAGGAAATGCCAAAATGAGATTAGAAGTATAAGATATTTATTGGGGAAAAATATTTGTGAAGAAAAAATAAGAAGGGAGCCAAGGAACATAGGGAGAGTCTTCAGATCAACATGCAGATCTAACCACTGTGCAGGAGAGGAAAGGAAGGAGAGTCGGGTAGGAAGAGTCTTAGATTGTAGCATAGTTCTTAGAAAGTTTTGGCCAGGCTGATGCAGAATTCTCATGCCAAAGCTACATGCCAAATTGTGCCACACCTCACAGGAGTGGGTTAGTGTCCCTGTATCAGTATCCCTGGTGTGCTTACTCATTGGCAGGGAGCAGCTCTTAGGAAGTGTGGCCTAGGCATAAGCATGGTGGTGGATTCAGAACCCAGAAACTAGGGACATCAGTCAGTTATGCTTCTCACAGCAGGAGACATGAGTGGCACATTTTCATGGCTACCAAAAAGGCTGAGGGTTATTTGTAAGAGTATCCATTTAAATAGTATTAATGTGCATGGCTATGTAATTTTTTCCCCCAGCAGATTTCAGCTGGCTATATCTAAACATGGAAGTATATAGTTGGAATAATTGATTCAGGGTTGGAGTTTTTTTCAGGAAGTAAATTGACTAAGGGCTGAGGTGAAGATATTAGTAAGATAATAGGCAATGAAATCTGAGCTGAATAGGAAAGAGGATGAAGAGAGTAGGTGGTTGACAGGAAGAAAGTATGTGGGATAATCCCATTATGTCTGGGGTAGTGTCCATACAATCTATATTTTTATTCAATATTCCTTAGTATTCAATTCTACCTCTATTACTGGCTTATTGATTACTTTTGTTTTTATTATTTTATTGGTTACTGTAAGGCTTACATTATATACCTGTAACTTTTTATAGTCTATGGACAGCAAAGAGTTAACTCCCCAGGCCTGGGTTGATGAAACCTTGCATATTCTCAAGAAAGGCCTGTTTTCAGGACCAACCTCAGCTGGCTCCTGGGAACTAAGCACTAAGCTTTTTAAAAATATTTTGTCTCGGGCTTCCCTGGTGGCGCAGTGGTTGAGAGTCCGCCTGCCGATGCAGGGGACGCGGGTTCGTGCCCCGGTCTGGGAAGATCCCACATGCCGCGGAGCGGTTGGGCCCGTGAGCCATGGCCGTTGGGCCTGCGCGTCCGGAGCCTGTGCTCCGCAACGGGAGAGGCCACAACAGTGAGAGGCCCGCATACAGCAAAAAAAAAAAAAAAAAAAAAAAAAATATTTTGTCTCATAAGAATGTTTTTATATTCTTGAGACCTGGGACTGTGTTATACCTGTTTGACCCAATAGTCTATGTTAACATGCTAACATGCTGCATCTAAAGCACATGAGAGTTAGATCTTTCCCTAATTTGGTGATTTTTGGCTTAGCAGTTAGAATGAAACTTGGTAATGTTATGACTGCACTCCCTATTTTCTTCCTGTATATTCATCCTCCCCCTATTCCTTTTAACATCCTTATTATATGGCTTATCCTAGTCTTTTAAGCTGATACTGAATTCAGATTGCTCCATTTGAAAGTATTTTGCTGTAGTAATTGCCTGGTGTGTCTTAGACTCAAACCATGAGTTATGACCCATTAGTAACTTTTGAAACCAATATAATGGGTCTTGAACAACATTTTAAAAGGGAAAAACACAGTAGTTTAAATATCAGTTTATTGGAATTAAGTGAAATTGCCAATATTTTACTATTTTTCACCAAATAAAAGGCGATTTCACACATTCAACCTGATAGATAATATTAGAGACTATCACATTTGGTCAGGCTTAATGTTGTTTTGTAAAACCTTTGTTTCATTCTGGCAATAAAAATCAACCAAGAAACTCTGGTTCATGGTCAAAACAATTGGGAAAGTCAGTGTACTAGACCATCCACATTCTCTTGCTGAGTCATGCCACTGTGATCTAGGACACATGCCTGTGTGTTGGGTGACAAAGTTAGGGCCACAGTCTAAGGCTGGACGATAATCTAGACCTTGACCTCATCAGCTTTATGTTTGTATTTTCATTCAGCTTGTGATTTTATTACACATCCTTTTCTTCTTTCAGTTTCTTTTTTTTCCTTTTTTCTCTTCTTCTCTCTTCTCCTCATCCTCTCCCCCCACCTCCTCCTTTTTCTATCCTTTGTGGCTTCACTGATGGACTTGGTTTTAAATAACTAAAATGATTACCAGCTGCCAGGGGGTGATCACTATTTTTTCGTGATTAGTGAAATTGATAGATACAACATCACTTCAATTGTTTCATTTTTAGTTGCTCTCACTGTTTTTGTTGTTTCTTATACTTGGGGACTTTGGGAAATATTTCTGAGTTCATGGTTTATATAAATGGTTAAGGATACTTGGGAAAAGTATGATGCTGCTATATCAGATATTTGTTTAATGCTTTAACTTTTACTTGGGAAGGTAAGAAGTGTTTTCACTGACAGATGAGGAAACTGAGGTGCAAAAAAGATGACATGAAGATGCTTCACCTTTTGCACACTGGGAAATGTTGCAGTCTCTTGTATTAAACAGATCCCCCAGTACTAATCATGGTGAATAGTATTAAGTTGAATATGCATTTGACCCTTCCTGAAAAGACATAAAGACTGTCTCTGTGGATGCAGGTACCATGATTCTATCAAACTCTTCTTAGTCCCCTAATCTTCTTATCTTGATTTTACACCCAAATATCCTCTTCACTTCAAAAAGATACTCTCCCAGTGAACTGAATAGCAATTCAGTTGAGGGTTTTATTTATTTGTTTATTTATTGGCCAGGAAAAGTTTTCTCCATTCCTCAGGGCTGTGCATATCTTCATCATAAGTTCTTTGCACTGTGAAATAGAATGCACAAGCAGATGATTTTAGAAAGCTGCTTGCTGCAGACTGTTTGCCTTTAGATCTCTTTAACAGCCTGACATGAACTGCTGTCACTGGGCATTAAGGCAGCTGCAATATTGCCTGTCATTAATAGTCTCTGCTACTCTACCATCATAATTGCTGACCTTAGCTTAGCCCTCTGCTGTGAATTATAATTACTTTTAAGAGGGAATATTAATGAAACAAAGTTAAATTCCTCAGCAATTTGCAACTGGAATTGAAGATAGCTTCCATATCATTTTTAAAAGAGAATGTCTTTGAATCTACAAACATTACTATTGTGACTTCGAAATTATAAGCAAAATGCATGAAAATAATTATATTTAGAAGCTGTTCTTTTTGAGGAGGTTGAAATAGGTATTTTTTTCACTTTATAAAATTCCTGGAAGAATTAAAACATTTATTCTGAAGGACTAATATAAAGGATATATATATATATATATATATATATATATATATATATATATATATATACACATATATATATATATAAAACATCAGCTGAAGAATTACTTAATGAAAATTATAAGAGGGAGAAATAGGGAGAAATGCCTTCTTTTCATTACCATGTACTTTGCTAATTTTAAATTAAAAAACTGGGCCAGGACATTATTTCTTTAGAAATGTACAAACACTGAAGCATAGAGCATATCCTATCCTGTTTTTGAATGTGGATTTTTAATGTTTTACTCAACTTCCAAGAGATACCATATGTATATATTGAATCTTTATTTATGTTTTTATAGTGGAAATGAAATAAAAGTCGAGTGATATGTTTACTGTGTTGAGTCATGCATTAGGCTAATCATGGAAATGACTATCAGACTGATAGAAATATGACTGGCTTTGGGAACTTGATAGTTGTGATGTATTAAAAATGCTCTATAGGGACTTCCCTGGTGGCGCAGTGGTTGGGAGTCCGCCTGCTGATGCAGGGGATGCAGGTTCGTGCCCTGGTTCGGGAGAATCCCGCATGCCGCGGAGCGGCTGGGCCCGTGAGCCATGGCCGCTGAGCCTGCGCGTCCGGAGCCTGTGCTCCGCAGCGGGAGAGGCCACAACAGTGAGAGGCCCGCGTACCGCAAAAAAAAAAAAAAAAAAAAAAAGCTTTATAACCCTGTTTAGGGGCATATATAATTTTAGAAATTAAAAACTTAACTTTTTTACTTTAAATCGTTTCATCATACTGTCATATAGGATATTTGACACTGAGGAATCCATGATCATAGAATCTAGAAACTGGAGATTATCTCCATTGTATATTCTAATCACATCATTTTTTTTTGTTTGTTTGTTTGCGGTACGCAGGCCTCCCACCGCCGCGGCCCCTTCCGCCGTGGAGCACAGGCTCCAGACGCGCAGGCCCAGTGGCCATGGCTCATGGGCCCAGCCGCTCCGCGGCATGCGGGATCCTCCCAGACCGGGGCACGAACCCGCGTCCCCGCATCGGCAGGTGGACCCCCAACCACTGCGCCACCAGGGAAGCCCTAATCACATCATTTTTAAAAAATGAGAACTTTGTTTTGAAATTATAGCTAATTTCTAGTAATTTATTTCAATGAAAATAATTTCTTTAACTTATTGCTTCAAAATAAATGTTTTGCTTTTGAGATTACTTCCTTAGGTTAAATCTCTCTGCTCCTGGCTTTCTAGTTCTGGAGGCCATTACTGGTTCACTTATCTTCCTGTTAAGGATATTTACTAGAGTAGCAAAAGTTACTAACAAGAGGAATTATGCAATTCATATATATATATATATATATATATATATATATATATGAATGATTGCTATTACTAGTCCAGTTAAAATGATGGAAAGATGATAAGATTGAATTTTTAGGTGCACTTAAAGACAGTTTTCACCTAGTAGAGATGTTAGCCCAATGAATTATAATCTTAAGACATTATAATAAGCCTGGATATGGCCAGAGGATCCAAAAGCTACCCTTCTCACTGTACTGTTTACTTTCTATTATTCAAAGTGGAAAATTTATTTGCAAGTTGAATAAAATTTTACTTCATGGCTGTGGGATAAAAGGATAGGCTTGAATGTAAGATAGTGGGGGGAATGGGTTAGTGGACTCTAAGTGAAGGAAACTTGACTAGAAGATTTGATTTGACTATCTGTCATCACCCATGCTCTCAGAAGTCTACTGGAATACGGTTTCAAAAATAGACATCTAGGTCAGTGGTCCCAGGGGCTGGTTTTGTGGAAGACACTTTTTCTATGGACTGGGGGTGGGGGGATGATTTTGGGATGATTCAAGTACATTATATTTATTGTGCACTTTATTTCTATTATTATTACATTGTAATATATAATGAAATAATTATACAACTCACCATAATGCAGAATCAGTGGGAGCCCTGAGCTTGTTTTCACTTGCCACTCACTGATAGAGTTTTTTTTTTTTTTTTTTTTTAAAGTTTATTTATTTATTTTTTAATTAGTTTCTGCTTTATAACAAAGTGAATCAGTCATACATATACATCTGTTCCCACATCCCTTCCCTCATGCATCTCCCTCCCTCCCACCCTCCCCATCCCACCCCTCCAGGCAGTCACAAAGCACCGAGCTGATCTCCCTGTGCTCTGCGGCTGCTTCCCACTATCTATCTACCTTACGTTTGGTAGTGTATACACGTCCATGCCTCTCTTTCGCCTTGTCACAGCCCACCCTTCCCCCTCCCCATATCCTCAAGTCCATTCTCAAGTAGGTCTGCATCTTCATTCCCGTTTTGCCCCTAGGTTCTATATGACATTTTTTTTTTTAAATTCCGTATATATGTGTTAGCATACGGTATTTGTCTTTCTCTTTCTGACTAACTTCACTCTGTATGACAGACTCTAGGTCTATCCACCTCATTACAAATAGCTCAGTTTCGTTTCTTTTTATGGCTGAGTAATATTCCATTGTATATATGTGCCACATCTTCTTTATCCATTCATCCGATGATGGACACTTGGGTTGTTTCCAGCTCCGGGCTATTGTGAATAGAGCTGCAATGAACATTTTGGTACATGTCTCTTTTTGAATTATGGTTTTCTCAGGGTATATGCCCAGTAGTGGGATTGCTGGGTCATATGGTAGTTCTATTTGTAGTTTTTTAAGGAACCTCCATACCGTTCTCCATAGTGGCTGTACCAATTCACATTCCCACCAGCAGTGCAAGAGTGTTCCCTTTTCTCCACACCCTCTCCAGCATTTACTGTTTCTAGATTTCTTGATGATGGCCATTCTGACTGGTGTGAGATGATATCTCATTGTAGTTTTGATTTGCATTTCTCTAATGATTAATGATGTTGAGCATTCTTTCATGTGTTTGTTGGCAGTCTGTATATCTTCTTTGGAGAAATGCCTATTTAAGTCTTCTGCCCATTTTTGGATTGGGTTGTCTGTTTTTTTGCTATTGAGCTGCATGAGCTGTTTATAAATTTTGGAGATTAATCCTTTGTCAGTTGCTTCATTTGCAAATATTTTCTCCCATTCTGAGGGTTGTCTTTTGGTCTTCTTTATGGTTTCCTTTGCTGTGCAAAAGCTTTGAAGTTTCATTAGGTCCCATTTGTTTATCTTTGTTTTTATTTCCATTTCTCTAGGAGGTGGGTCCAAAAGGATCTTGCTGTGATTTATGTCATAGAGTGTTCTACCTATGTTTTCCTCTAAGAGTTTGATAGTTTCTGGCCTTACATTTAAGTCTTTAATCCATTTTGAGCTTATTTTTGTGTATGGTGCTAGGGAATGATCTAATCTCAAACTTTTACATGTCCCTGTCCAGTTTTCCCAGCACCACTTATTGAAGAGGCTGTCCTTTCTCCACTGTACATTCCTGCCTCCTTTATCAAAGATAAGTTGGCCATATGTGCGTGGGTTTATCTCTGGGCTTTCTATCCTGATCCACTGATCTATCTTTCTGTTTTTATGCCAGTACCAGACTGTCTTAATTACTGTAGCTTTGTAGTATAGTCTGAAGTCAGGGAGCCTGATTCCTCCAGCTCCGTTTTTCGTTCTCAAGATTGCTTTAGCTATTCGGGGCCTTTTGTTTTTCCAAACAAATTTTGAAATTTTTTGTTCTAGTTCTGTGAAAAATGCCATTGGTAGTTTGATAGGGATTGCATTGAATCTGTAGATTGCTTTCGGTAGTAGAGTCATTTTCACAATATTGATTCTTCCAATCCAGGAGCATGGTATATCTCTCCATCTATTTGTATCATCTTTAATTTCTTTCATCAGTGTCTTATAGTTTTCTGCATACAGGTCTTTTGTCTCCTTAGGTAGGTTTATTCCTAGATATTTTATTCTTTTTGTTGCGATGGTAAATGGGAGTGTTTTCTTGATTTCATTTTCAGATTTTTCATCATTAGTGTACAGGAATGCCAGAGATTTCTGTACATTAATTTTATATCCTGCTACTTTACCAAATTCATTGATTAGCTCTAGTAGTTTTTCGGTAGCATCTTTAGGATTCTCTATGTATAGTATCATGTCATCTGCAAACAGTGACAGCTTTACTTCTTCTTTTCCAATTTGGATTCCTTTTATTTCCTTTTCTTCTCTGATTGCTGTGGCTAAAACTTCCAAAACTATGTTGAATAAGAGTGGTGAGAGTGGGCAGCCTTGTCTTGTTCCTGATCTTAGTGGAAATGGTTTCAGTTTTTCACCATTGAGGACAATGTTGGCTGTGGGTTTGTCATATATGGCCTTTATTATGTTGAGGAAAGATCCCTCTATACCTACTTTCTGCAGGGTTTTTATCATAAATGGGTGTTGAATTTTGTCGAAAGCTTTCTCTGCATCTATTGAGATGATCATATGGTTTTTCTCCTTCAACTTGTTAATATGGTGTATTACATTGATTGATTTGCGTATATTGAAGAATCCTTGCATTCCTGGGATAAACCCCACTTGATCATGGTGTATGATCCTTTTAATGTGCTCTTGGATTCTGTTTGCTAGTATTTTGTTGAGGATTTTTGCATCTATGTTCATCAGTGATATTGGCCTGTAGTTTTCTTTCTTTGTGACATCCTTGCCTGGTTTTGGTATCAAGGTGATGTCGGCCTCGTAGAATGAGTTTGGGAGTGTTCCTCCCTCTGCTATATTTTGGAAGAGTTTGAGAAGGATAGGTGTTAGCTCTTCTCTAAATGTTTGATAGAATTCACCTGTGAAGCCATCTGGTCCTGGGCTTTTGTTTGATGGAAGATTTTTAATCACAGTTTCAATTTCAGTGCTTGTGATTGGTCTATTCATATTTTCTATTTCTTCCTGATTCAGTCTTGGCAGGTTGTGCATTTCTAAGAATGTGTCCATTTCTTCCAGGTTGTCCATTTTATTGGAATAGAGTTGCTTATAGTAATCTCTCATAATCTTTTGTATTTCTGCAGTGTCAGTTGTTACTTCTCCTTTTTCATTTCTAATTCTATTGATTTGAGTCTTCTCCCTTTTTTTCTTGAAGAGTCTGGCTAATGGTTTGTCAATTTTGTTTATCTTCTCAAAGAACCAGCTTTTAGTTTGGTTGATCTTTGCTATCGTTTCCTTCATTTCTTTTTCATTTATTTCTGATCTGATCTTTATGATTTCTTTCCTTCTGCTAGCTTTGGGGTATTTTTGTTCTTCTTTCTCTAATTGCTTTAGGTGCAGGGTCAGGTTGTTTACTCGAAATGCTTCCTGTTTCTTAAGGTGGGATTGTATTGCTATAAACTTCCCCCTTAGAACTGCTTTTGCTGCGTCCCATAGGTTTTGGGTCGTCGTGTCTCCATTGTCATTTGTTTCTAGGTATTTTTTAATTTCCTCTTTGATTTCTTCAGTGATCACTTCGTTATTGAGTAGTGTATTGTTTAGCCTCCATGTGTTTGTATTTTTTACACATCTTTTCCTGTAATTGATGTCTAGTCTCATAGCATTGTGGTCGGAGAAGATACTTGATACAATTTCAATTTTCTTAAAATTACCGAGGCTTGATTTGTGACCCAAGATATGATCTATCCTGGAGAATGTTCCATGAGCACTTGAGAAAAATGTGTATTCTGTTGTTTTTGGATGGAATGTCCTATAAATATCAACTAAGTCCATCTCGTTTAATGTATCATTTAAAGCTTGTGTTTCCTTATTTATTTTCATTTTGGATGATCTGTCCATTGGTGAAAGTGGGGTGTTAAAGTCCCCTACTATGATTGTGTTACTGTCGATTTCCCCTTTTATGGCTGTTAGTATTTGCCTTATGTATTGAGGTGCTCCTATGTTGGGTGCATAAATATTTACAATTGTTATATCTTCTTCTTGGATCGATCCCTTTATCGTTATGTAGTGTCCTTCCTTGTCTCTTCTAATAGTCTTTATTTTAAAGTCTATTTTGTCTGATATAAGAATTGCTACTCCAGCTTTCTTTTGATTTCCATTTGCATGGAATATCTTTTTCCATCCCTTTACTTTCAATCTGTATGTGTCTCTAGGTCTGAAGTGGGTCTCTTGTAGACAGCATATATATGGGTCTTGTTTTTGTATCCATTCAGCCACTCTGTGTCTTTTGGTGGGAGCATTTAGTCCATTTACATTTAAGGTAATTATTGATATGTATGTTCCTATTCCCATTTCCTTAATTGCTTTGGGTTCGTTATTGTAGGTATATTCCTTCTGTGGTGTTTCTTGCCTAGAGAAGTTCCTTTAGCATTTGTTGTAAAGCTGGTTTGGTGGTGCTGAACTCTCTCAGCTTTTGCTTGTCTGTAAAGGTTTTAATTTCTCCATCAAATCTGAATGAGATCCTTGCTGGGTAGAGTAATCTAGGTTGCAGGTTTCTCTCCTTCATCACTTTAATTATGTCCTGCCACTCCCTTCTGGCTTGTAGGGTTTCTGCTGAGAGATCAGCTGTTAACCTTATGGGGATTCCCTTGTGTGTTATTTGTTGTTTTTGCCTTGCTGCTTTTAATATGATTTCTTTGTGTTTAATTTTTGACAGTTTGATTAATATGTGTCTTGGTGTATTTCTCCTTGGATTTATTCTGTATGGGACTCTCTGTGCCTCCTGGACTTGATTAACTATTTCCTTTCCCATATTGGGGAAGTTTTCAACTATAATCTCTTCAAATGTTTTCTCAGTCCCTTTCTTTTTCTCTTCTTCTTCTGGAACCCCTATAATTCGAATGTTGGTGCGTTTAATGTTGTCCCAGAGATCTCTGAGACTCTCCTCTGTTCTTTTCATTCTTTTTTCTTTATTTTGCTCTGCATCAGTTATTTCCACTATTTTATCTTCCACCTCACTTATCCGTTCTTCTGCCTCAGTTATTCTGCTATTGATCCCATCTAGAGTATTTTTCATTTCATTTATTGTGTTTTTAATCGATGCTTGATTCATCTTTAGTTCTTCTAGGTCCTTGTTAACTGTTTCTTGCATGTTGTCTATTCTATTTCCAAGATTATGGATCATGGAAATAGAATCTTGGATCAGCTTTACTATCATTATTCTGAATTCTTTTTCAGGTAGACTGCCTATTACCTCTTCATTTGTTAGGTCTGGTAGGTGTTTATCTTGCTCCTTCACCTGCTGTGTGTTTTTCTGCCTTCTCATTTTGCTTATGTTACTGTGTTTGGGGTCTCCTTTTTGCCGGCTGCAGATTCGTAGTTCCCGTTGTTTTTGGTGTCTGACCCCAGTGGCTAAGGTTGTTTCAGTAGGTTGTGTAGGCTTCCTGGTGGGGGGGACTAATTCCTGTGCTCTGGTGGTTGAGGCTCGATCTTGTCTTTCTGGTGGACAGGTCCACGTCTGGTGGTGTGTTTTGGGGTGCCTATGGCCTTATTATGTTTTTAGGTAGCCTCTCTGCTAATGGGTGGGGTTGTGTTCCTGCCTTGCTAGTTGCTTGGCATAGGGTGACCCGCACTGTAGCTTGCTGGTCGTTGACTGAAGCTGGGTGCTGGTGTTGGGATGGAGATCTCTGGGAGATTTTCGCTGCTTGATATTATGTGGAGCTGGGAGGTCTCTTGTGGACCCGTGTCCTGAAGTTGGCTCTCCCACTTCAGAGGCACAGCACTGGCTCCTGGCTGCAGCACCAAGAGCCTTTCATCCACCCGGCTCAGAGTAACAGGGAGAAAAAGTAGAAAGAAAGAATTAGTAGAAGAAAGAAAGAGAGAGGGAAAGAAAGGAAGAAGGGAAGAAAGGAAGGAAGGAAGGAAGAAAGAAAGGAGGGAGGGAGGGAGGAAGGATGGAAAGAAAGAAGGAAAGAAAGGAGGGAGGGAGGGAGGAAGGAAAGGAAGAAAGACAGGAGGGAGGGAGGAAGGTAAGAAAAAGAAAGTGGAAAGAAGAAGGGTGGGAGGGAGGAAAGAAAAAGAAAGAAGGAAAGGAGGAGCGGAGGGAGGGAGGGAGGAAGGGAGAGTAGGAAAAAAAGAAAGAGCAGGTAAAGTAAAATAGAATAAAGTATGAAATATAGTAGCGTTATTAAAATTAGAAAGTAATTATTGAAAAAAAAAAAAAAAACCGGACCGATAGAACCCTGAGATATATGGTGGAAGCAAAGCTATACAGAGAGAATCTTACACAGAAGATTACACATACACATTCACAAAAAGAGAGCAGGGGGAAAAATCAAAAATCTTGCTCTCCAAGTCCACCTCCTCAATTTGGGATAATTCGTTGTAAAAAGAGGAAAAGGGCGAGAAGTCTGAAATCTTGCTCTCTAAGTCCACCTCCTTAATTTGGAATAATTCGTTGTAAAAAGAGGAAAAGGGGGGAAAGTCTTAAATCTTGTCCTCAAAGTCCACTTCCTCAATTTGGGATGATTCGCTGTCCATTCATGCACTCCACAGACGCAGGGCACATCAAATGTACCGTGGAGCTTTAATCCGCTGCCTCCGAGGCTGCACAGAGAGATTTCCCTGCCTCTGCTCTCACAGCTCCCGGGTCTCAGCCTTGGACCTGGCCCCGCCTCTGCGCGTAGGTCGCCGGAGGGCGTCCGTTCTTCGCTCAGACAGGACGGGTTTAAAGGAGCCGCTGATTCGGGGGCTCTGGCTCACTCAGGCAGAGGGGAGGGAGGGGCGCGCAGTGTGGGGCGGGCCTGCGGCGGCAGAGGCCGGCGTGACGTTGCAGCAGCCCGTGGCGCTCCGTGCGCTTTCCCGGGAAAGCCGTCCCCGGGTCTCGGGGACCCCGGCAGTGGCGGGGTGCACAGGCCCCCCGGAAGGCGGGGCGGACAGTGACCCGCGCTCGCACACAGGCCCCGCGGCGGCGGCGGCGGCGGCAGCGGCGGCAGCGGCGGCGGCGGCGGGCCGCGGCGGCGGCGGCGGGCGGCGGCGGCGGCGGCGGCGGCGGCGGGCCGCGGCGGCGGGCGGCGGCGGCGGCGGCGGCGGCGGCCCACGCCCGTCTCCGAGGTCCGTGCCTTACCCGTGGCTCGTGCCTGTCTCCGGCGCTTCCCCAAGCAGCCCTCTTAATGCCCTCTCCTCGCGCACCAGGAAACAAAAGGGAAAAAAGTCTCTTGCCTCTTCAGCAGCTCCAGACCCTTTCCCCGGACTCCCTCCGGGCTAGCCGTGGTGCACTAACCCCTTCAGGCTCTCTTCCTGCCGCCAGCCCCAGTCCTCTCCCTGCGCTCCGACTGAAAGCCGATACCCGAGCCTCAGCTCCCAGCCCCGCCCGCCACGGCGGCCGAGCAGAGAAGCCTCTCGGGCTGGTGTGTGCCTGAGGGCACCGGTCCTCTGTGCCAGAATCTATCCGCTTTGCCCTCCGCACCCCTGTTGCTGTGCTCTCCTCCGCTACTCCGAAGCTTTCCCCCTCCGCCACCTACAGTCTCCGCCCGCGAAGGGGCTTGTAGTGTGTAGAAACCTTCCCCCCTTCACGGCTCCCTCCCACTGGTGCAGGTCCCATCCCTATCCTATTGTCTCTGTTTATTCTTTTTTTCTTTTGCCCTACCCAGGTATGTGGGGAGCTTCTTGCCTTTTGGGGGGTCTGAGGTCTTCTGTCAGCGTTCAGTAGGTGTTCTGTAGGAGTTGTTCCACGTGTAGATGAATTTCTGATGTATCTGTGGGGAGGAAGGTGATCTCCGCGTCTTACTCTTCCGCCATCTTCCTCCGGGGTATCTCACTGATAGAGTTTTGATATGAGTCTGCAAGCAGTTGATTTATCATGGTCTCTGTGCAGTCAAATCTCTCTGCTAATGATAATCTGTATTTGCAGCTGCTCCCCAGCACTAGCATCACCTCCTCAGCTCCACCTCAGATCATCAGGCATTAGATTCTCCTAAGGAGCACACAACCTGGATCCCTCACATGCGCAGTTCACAGTAGGGTTCGAGCTCCTATGAGAATCTAGTCATGTGGCTGATCTGACAGGAGGCAGAGCTCAGGTGGTAATGCGAGCGATGGGGAGAGGCTGTAAATACAGATAAAGCTTTGCTTGCTCGCCTGCCACTCACCTCCTGCTGACGGCCTGGTTGCTAACAGGCCACGGACCATTACCAGTCCAAGGCCTGAGGATTGGGGACCACTGATCTAGGTCAAGACCTGATCAGTTTGATATATGTGTTACTTGTCTGGCAAGAAAACTCTAATTCCCAATCCCAGTAAAAGGATTGTGGTTTCAGAAAAAAACCAAAAAAAACAACAACAAAAAACCCCAAACAGAATAAAAAGTAATATTACAAGATAAAAAATGAAAATACATGTCAAGCTATGTAGTTATCAGGGCACTCAAATAATTTGGCCATTATCTTGTAAACATAGAACTACTTTTCTTCCCCTCAATCTGGCAGCTGTAAGAGAAGCCAAGGAGAAAATTAAAGAAACTTTAGCAAGGTTATTTAAAGTCTGACCTCCCTGCCCAGGCTCTGTACAATTTCCTTAGAAATTGCATTATCATTTGGCCTTCTTTTTGGAGTAGACAGTTGGGATGGCTGTAGTTGAGTTTGAATGCAAAAAAAAAAAAAAATCAATATTTAAACTCTTGTTAAGATGGTAGTAAAGTTAGGCAGTTCCAGTAAAACCTAAAAGGAAAAAAAAACATTTCATTTTGGTTTCAAAGTATAAGCATTTTGACATAAACTTTGCCCTGGAAAAAATGCACATTAATTGCTAAAAAGATTATTTTGAGCTTAAAAAATTTGGAATATTCAGACAGAAACCGGGCCAAAGTTTGTTTTTTTTTTTGATTATCAGTGAAAGTTGGAATAAACAAGCTAATTAATAGTATAAATAAAAGTTTAGGGAAATCATTAATAAACAGTAAAAGACAAGATTGTTTCCAAATATTTTGGCATATATTAATATATAATTAATCTATGTGACTAGAAATCAGTTTCAATTTTTTGTTAGAACACATCCTGATGTAGTAACATTTATATTCGTACTGGACATTAGTAAACTTTCAATTACTTAGCATAAAATAGAAAATAAACCACTAATTTTTATTGTTCTTACCCTCATTCTGAATTATGAGGTTGTGGTAGGTATGTGATTACTCTTGAGATATTTTGGGTATTTTAAATGAATGAATAATTTCTTGTCATACTGTGTTGGTAGCAGAGAGATAAATAGGGTATATATATACATATATATATATATATATATATGACAATATCCTGGATATAAGTAAAGGAGGGATAATGTGACCTAAAAATGTCAAAATGTACCCCAGCTACCAACATATCATCCCCATGGTGGATAACTACTTTGGGTTAAAACACAAACAACCTCTGATAATTCCAAGTGTATTAAACTACTCTTAGCTAACAGCCTCAGCTGGGATGAATATATCAATACTGGTATCTGTTTCTCTCCAGTTGCCATCTAAGTGGGGGAGGCAGTCATATAATGAGGACACTAATTCTCTGGGGAAGAAGTAGGAGCAGGGAACAGGCGAAGGTAAGCTTGACCCCGGGTGAACATCACAGGTAAAGTTTGCTTGCTTTGCATTTCGGCTGAGTGTGTGTGTATTGATCATGTGGGTAAAGTGGTAGAAGGTAGGATAAATTATGCATTTATACCTTTGAAACCTATTCTTTGTCAGATTGTTGCCATGGTGAATATCTTTCCTTTAAGTGACTGCTTAATACTAACTTAGTACTAACTTCAAGTCATGAAGTAATTCCTGAAATTATGATAAAGATGCAAAACGTCCCCTGTCTTTGGCAGAAAGTTACTGTGAATCAGGGGCAAACCAGCATCAGATGTAAACAAAATTGTGCTGTTTGATTCTGTCAGGGACCTACTGCTTGACTTGAGCTTAACCCATTCTGTATGTTTGAAGCAGAAGAATTTAAAGCCAGCTGATAGACAAAGTCATCATTTGTGAGTGAATTCTGTCATCTAACAAATCTTCTGCACATAAATTATTTAATGGAAACATTGACTTAAGTCATAACAAGTGAAATAAAGAATTGAGGAAATTATCTGCAATAATTCAGACCTAGAGTAAATTTTATCTAAACTTTGATATAATAGAGAAAAAATTATTTGGAGTTTTTGTTTTGCTTAAATTATCTGTATAATTGCCTTTTCTAGTGTGTGTGAATCTGGAAACCACTCATTCATCCATCTTCTATAAATGTTTATTAAACACCTATCCTGGCTAAGAACTGGGAATGTGAGGTGAGATGAACAATAACATACTTCCAAAAACTTACTGTATTATGGAACTCTTAGCCTTTTAGTAACTGGTTTTTATTACTTTGTAAAATATAAACATAAAACTGATAAACCTAAGAAGATTTAAGACCTACCCTTGAGATATTAGGCATCAAGAATAAAACCAGGCCAATGGATAAATATTCTGAAAAGCAATTTAAAATATTCACTTAGTCTCTTGAAGCTTGCCAAAGTGAGATTGCAATAATAAAGTCCAGATAAATTGTCCACTCCTCACCATTTCTCAGCAAGTGACTGTTTCCTAAATCTCCAAGCTTCTTCACTGCAAATGCCCTAAAACTCTCCAGCTCTTTATTTCTCCCTTCCATATCTCCATAATCTCTTCTTTAGTAACATTGCCATTTCAGAGATCCTTGTTTCTCCCCTCACTCACTCCTCTGACTTGGTACAAGAAAGACCACATCACAGAAATAGAATACAGACACACACACACACACACACACACACACACACACACACATGCATACACCTTTTTTTTCTGTGACATAAAACTTATGAAAGAGTATTGGAGCTAGAATTTTAGGATATCCAGTCTCAGAAAAATTTATTCACAAATCTAAAATGTCAATTTGTGACTATTATTTTCATCACTTAATATTAATTTAGTTGAATATAATAATTTCATATATATTTTTTGCTTTAGATCTTCATAATTTTGGCCCAAAGAAGCATGAATAGGCTAAACCATTTTGCAGTCGTAGAGTAGCCAAGTAGACTATGATATATGTGTTATATTTTTTTCCGTAAACGCATTTAAGTACACATACTCTTCCTACGCTGACACCAGAGTCTGGTGTCTGTCAGTGTTCCTTAGTCTTATAAAACCAAAATGGTTTTTAAAAGTCTCAACCTTTTATATCTGGAAAAACTGCTACTTTGTGCAGTAGCTTGAGTATGTCTCATAAAAAATTTATCTTTAAAGCTAGCTAATTCTATATGATGTTATGCTGGAATTGAAATCATAATAGTTCTATTGATATCATAATTGCTCCAAAAGACCATTACAATGTAAATATGCAAGTGTTCCTGACAAGCTACACTGTTAAATGAAGCCACCAAAAACAAGCTAAATGAAACACTGCAGGTATAACAAGCCTGCTGAAGAACTGGTGTTAGCTAAATGTGTAGGGACTAAGGAAGCAATTTGTTTGTATTTCAGTTTTAAGAATTAAAGTAGAACCACAAACCTGGAAAAAGCCTAAATAGTCATTTAGCTCATCTCTTTTACTTTTCAGAAGAGACGAAGAAGCAAAGGGAGGTTAATGATTTATTTGAGTTTTCATAACTAATGGCATAATCAGAACTAGAGTTTAAGGCCTCATTTTTGTTTGGTATCACTTTCACTACATAGTTCCCACCCAGTGACAGAGTAACTCCAGGCGAATACACCTGTGTCAGATTTACTTTGTTCCTCCATTTTGGGGAAGGTATAGTTCTTTGTCCCATTATGAGATCTTGATCACCATTTGTGGCTGTTCTTAGGATAAGCTGGAGTGTTAACTATCTCAAATGAGCAGCATAACACTCTTTGCATAGAAGTAAGAAGATTTGGGAGAGAAAGAAAGAAGTGATCTCTGAAGCAGGATGGAATATCTCCCTCCTCAGAGGATAACTAGGTGACTGACTGGTAGCATGTTCTTTTTGTCCACTGTAAGGTGGACAACAAGAAGGGTTGAGACAGAGGATTGGTGAGGGCAGCAGTGGCCTACTAGCCTGGACACTTGACTTATTGTAAGAATTTGGGGGTGGCCTGCTTGATGTTTTTAGATCAGCTGTGCATTGAAAGAGCTAAAGAGTTTGAAATGCTAGGTTTCATTATATAGGGTATTATACATATAAGTTAAACATTTCTTCTGGAAACTCAGTGTTCCAATTTAGGCTTTGTTACTTGCACCTCCTCTCTGTAAAGTTTAGGGTGAATAACTCCAGGAGAAGGGATGGCATGTTAATTTAGTGATTATTTTTTAAAAAAATAAATTATTATTACTATTTTTAATAAATTTAATTAATTAATTTATTTATTTTTGGCTGCGTTGGGTCTTCGTTGCTGCACGAGGGCTTTCTCTAGTTGCGGCGAGCAGGAGGTACTCTTAGTTGTGGTGCGCAACCTTCTCATTACGGTGGCTTCTCTTGTTGCAGAGCACAGGCTCTAGGCATACGGGCTTCAGTAGTTGTGGCTTGTGGGCTCTAGAGCGCAGGCTCAGTAGTTGTGGCTCATGGGCTTATTTGCTTCATGGCATGTGGGATCTTTCTAGACCAGGGCTCAAACCCGTGTCCCCTGCGTTGGCAGGTGGATTCTTAACCACTGCGCCACCAGGGAAGCCCTAATTTAGTGATTCTTAATTAGTAATTTTACATGAGTGATTCTTTGGAGATAGATGCTAAACAACCATTAATAATTATTTAAAAATTTATAGCCCTACATACTTTGTAGGAGAAGGCTTGCAGTCTTGAGTGCACAAAACCTGGGATAATGACTTAGTTGAAGAGCACAAATGACTTCCTTAACAAAGGGACACTTGAGCTAAACTCAAACCGAAGAAGGAATAGGAAATAACAAGGCATAGAATAGAAGAACTTTCTAGTAAAGGGCAAAGGCCCAAGGTAAGAGGGATTATGGGATGTTTAAGAAACTGAGAAAAAGTTATTGTACCTGGAGAGTGGAGTGTTCTCTCAGTGAGAGTGGCCAGAAAAGAGGCTCAAGAGAAGGATAATCAGATGATGCTTAATAATCAAATATTCAGGAACTACAAATGTATATATAATTGATACAGTTTGAATTTTTTAAAGAATAAAGTTAAGTGGGCTGCTATTTTAAATGAAAAAAATGTACACTTTTGAGTATTTTTACTAGTGAGAGATATTAAGTGAGGGAATTTTAAGGGAGAATATATTAATGTGCAAGGTTATCGACAGGCTCAAACTAGTTAATTAGTTTTTTCTTAATGAGTGAGTATATTTCAAATTCAAGAAAGATCAATTATTCTATCTATAAGTAAATGTAACACACACCTAACTTATAATGGAATGCATTAAATAATGAAATAGATTGATTTTAGTTATCACCATCATTTTTCCAAGCTGAGAGATACTTATTTTCTTTTCCAATCGTACATTATGATTGAATTAGCTTTTTTCATGCAACATTTTCTTTCCTCTTGGTTGATTATATTCTGAAAGATTGAAATTTTTGAGTTTGAAAATAATTAGAAAAGTTATTTAACACTTAATGGGTTGATTCATTCCTTGAACTTCATGCTAGTTTGCCCTTAGTGGTGACTGAGGGAAATATGCTAGCTCTGGGTACCAGAGCATTGGGTTTATTTACTTGGAGATGATCAAACAACCATAAGAATAAGACTTGTCAGTGAAACATTTAACTCAATTTCTGATGCAAAGTTAGCCAGTCTGGTTATATTTGTAATTATATGGAATTATGAATGCATTTTATTTGCAAACTAATAATATTAAATAAAAGTTCCTGCACTGCTCAGCCTTAACCAGTGATAATGTATTTACCTTTAACTGAGTTTAATTAAGAATCTGTTTTTAATGATGATAGTGATGTGGTAAAATGTCTCATATACCAGTATAGGAATCAAATGGAATATTTACTATTTTTTATACTTTCTGTGCTTCCTGCAGGTATGCAGGCACAAAGGTGAAGACTTTGTATAGAGTATTGACCATAATCCAGGTGCCATGCTGGGCAGTAGACACAGAAGCTTATCAAGATAGGAGTGACATTTATGCTCATGGAACTACTAATTCAGGTGCAGAGACAGACTAAATAACCAGTTTCAAACTAGTTATTTAACATACAGTTATGACAAGCTAATGAGTACATATAATAAGGAAGCTAGCCTTGTTTTGAATGATCCAGAGAAGATGAGGGCACCCAGAAAAACTTTCTCCTGAGTAAATGACATTTAAGGAAAAAACTGAAAGTAATTAGAGATGAAGGTTGGGTTGAGTGGGAGGAAGAGCCCTCAAGGAAAAGCCTTGAGGTGGAGGAAGTTGGCATCAATTCAAGGACCTAAAATATTATTAATTATTAATTATAATTAATAATTATAATTATTGGTAATAAGTAATAATAATAATCACTGGCAGAGGCCAGTAACTGAGAGACACACCAAAAGTCAAATATTACCTGCTTGACTGCTCTACCTGAAGAGATTCTTTCTGCTGTATTAAATTTATTGGTAAGATTTTTATGGGCCTTGATTATGCAAAGATGGAAAAAAAACTAAGAAATCATTCTTTTTGCTGCCTTTTCTTCTCTTTTGCTGAACACTGAAGATCATGAGAATTTGCTTATTGTGTAAAAATTATGAGGAGCTGGAATTTAAATTGGGCTGTTGCACAAGAATGACATGTATAAAGCTTTCGAGGAAAAGATGAAAATAGAAGTAATTACACATTGGAGAGTGGTGATTATCTACCTTTCAAAAAACTGAAGCCAGTGAAGACATTATATTAACCAGGATTTTAAAAGTTTGCTGATTTTTGGTATAGATTCCAATTAGTCCACAGACTTAAGTTTGACAGAAAAAAAATGGGAAGGCTAAATATTTTAATTTAATATTCATTGACAGCCCTTTGTCAGCCAGCCTTTTACCCAGGCATCTTCTGAATCCTCATGTTGGCAGTCTCATTGGGCTTTGGTGATAGCCCATCTTTAACTATTTAGGTGTAACTATTTAAATATTACCATCAAGTTAATGAAAGTGTGCTGACACATGCCCTCCTGAGTAAAAAAGTGTTCAAGACGACTGGCCATGAAATGATTAGTGGTGGCTGTCCTCAGAAGTGGTGTTAGAGCTGTTTGGATTGTAGAATTGGGTGGCAGTTCAGACTGTTTATCACTTTGAACACAATGGCTATTCTAATTCCCCACCTCTGATGAAATCTGATTTCTTATGACTAGTCTTCACACTCAAAGTTATGTCTCACTTGTGACAGGAAAAGAAGACAAATTCATACTACTGACAACCATCTAATGTAGTACCGTCCAATAGAAATATAATGTGAGCAACAAATAAAATTTAAAATTTTCTAGGAGCCACATTACAAAACTGGAAAGAAACCTGATAAATTAATTTTAATAGGATATTTTATTTAATCCAATATAGCCAAAATATTATCATTTCAACATGTAATCAATATAAAATTATTAATGAGATATTATACATTATTTTTTCATACTAAGATTTCAAAATCCAATGTATATTTTATAATTACAGTACATTTTAATCCTGACTAGCAACTTATCAAGTACTTAATAGCCACATATAATATTTTTCACTACTGAGACAAGACGTTTATCATAATTGTTTCCTTTTGCATATAACGTGTTTTCCACATGTATGAAATTGCTTCTTTTTGTTTTGTTCTCTGTGTATTATCTATCATTAATTTTTTCTTTTATATTGAAAAATTTTTAGATACTCATACGTCAAATATTCCATCAATTTCTTTTTCTCTCTCCCGGCAGACCTACACCTCCTAGTCCTTTGTCCTTCTGTTATAATCTGAACAGGTTGTTCCCTACTCGTTGGTGCATAACCGAAATTCTCCTACTTCCCTTTGTCATTTTTTGTTGGATCCACTATTTCTTGCATACCACATCTTTCTTTTTCTTTTTTTATTTTATTTTATTTTAGTTTAGTTTTTTATTAGTTTCTGCTTTATAACAAAGTGAATCAGTCATACATATACATCTGTTCCCACATCCCTTCCCTCATGCATCTCCCTCCTTTTCTTAGTTTACTCCCTTTTTTGTTGATGCTTATCTTCAGTAGTTTCTTATCAAAAATGACAAAGGAATGAAAGATAATGTTTGCATGTTTAAATTGCACAATTTATATTATAAAGAGAAGTTGTTGATTTTGTGAGTGAAATTCATGAACTTTGTATGTGAAATGGCAGCAAACACTTGTTGAATACCTACTTCCTCTCAGGAGGTTATAATGGCAGCACAAGTCTGGAATTTGTGTATTGTTTATTGCTCTAGCCTTAGGGTAGAGGATAAACGGGGGATTTAGAAATTATGGCAGAGAATAGGTTGTTGCAAAAGCTCAAGTGAGAGAGTGTGAGGTACTAGGGTTGAAGGGAGGGATATGGATAGATTTATAAAGAAGGTAGACCCTAAAGGGATCTGTGATCATTTGACCCAGTAGTCAAGTAAGGTAATGTGTACAGGTACATGTGCACTAATTGAATGTGTACTTGTGTTTGTGCACGTGCACAGCCTTGCTCTATCCCTCTTTATACAATAGGGATAAATATTATTACCTACCTCAAGGGACAATGATGAGGATTAAGTGAGATAATGTACACAGTGCACTGAAATGAGTACCTGGAATGAGGTAAGAACAAAATAAATTTTAGTTGTCAAATCAAGTTGCATCTTGAACCCTGAAGTGCATGGGGGTGGGCTGGGGAGAAAGGTCCCTGCAAAAAGACCTTATACTCCCTGGTATCTGCTCAGGTGCATGCTCGAGTACAGTGTGAGTCTGGTAGGATGAGCCAGGGAGAAGAAAAGGATCCCTCTTGTAGCCTGGGGAGGTGACAGAACCTTAACAATGATCAGATGAAATGCTAATTCTTCCTTTTCAGTGGAAACTGTAGTTAAGGGGCCCCTTAAAACATTAGTGGATACCATGCAGTGGTATCCCTAGATGGCATCGTTTAAGGCAGATGCTTCCAGGGTCTATTCCAAAGACCAGATAATTTTTCTTTAAAGCCATTAATTTTGACATGTCCCCAGACAGATAACCTGAATCATTGTGTTTTTTTTTTTTTTTTTTTTTTTTGTGGTATGTGGGCCTCTCACTGTCGTGGCCTCTCCCGTTGCGGAGCACAGGCTCCGGACGCGCAGGCTCAGCAGCCATGGCTCACAGGCCCAGCCGCTCCGCGGCATGTGGGATCCTCCCGGACCGGGGCATGAACCCGTGTCCCCTGCATCGGCAGGCGGACTCTCAACCACTGCGCCACCAGGGAAGCCCCATTGTGTTTTTTTAAAAAAAAAATGTGAGTAGTATAAGAAGCAATGGGATTGATTTTCTCTGTGAATAAAGAAAATATTCAGTCTTATATTTCTAATTTTAAATATTTCATTCTTAAAATACCAATTTTGAGTTAAATGACTTTGGCTTATATTTTTTATGAGCTAATATATTTAATTAAAGTTTCAATCTTGACTTTCCCTCATTTTCTCTCATTATTTTAGCTTGCTTGCAGAGTTGTGAGTGAAGAAGGTCCATGTAGAGAGGTCATCTACTCCATCCCCTTGCCCCAGGTGGGACAGCTGTGTCAGCAAGATAGTTGGCCAGAATCTTGTAGAGGGACACAGTGAAAGCTTGACAATCTGTTTGTCAGTGTGTGTTTTGAAGCAAATGGCTAGTTTAGAAATCCCATGGTAAAAGTCAGTGCAAGTGCTAATCCCCAATGCTTTACCTCAATTCTGCACTGCACAGAAATGATTTTAAACTCTGGCGACTCTCATTTGGTGCAAGTTAAGAAGTATGTAGTCACCTCTTGTGTATATCCTAAAATATGTGCACATTTATATTACTATTCCTCTGTGAAATATTATAGCTTCTCCTGTTCCTTCCAAGTAGGAGAGGAAAAGAGGAATAAATAAATCTATGGATTCTCTCTCTACCATATATTATATAGACTTTTGAGACATATGATTGTTTTAAAAATGCTATGGATCAGATATGTATTACTTGGAGAAAAAAGTAACCAAGAATAAAAATGACTTATACCAATATGGCACATTAATGAAAATTAAGATGTAAAATATTCTTTTACCCAGTTTCTAATATTCATCTTACCTGTAGTTTGAACTTGGATAAAATTCACCTTTACAGTGTTAAACTGTCTGCTTTTTTACGTCTTTAAAACAGATTTATCAAACACACAAGTTAGTAACATTTCTGTTAATTGCCTCTGAGCATACTGAAAAACTGCTGTGTGTGTAGAATTGTTACATAAGTAGAACTGAAGTCTTGCAGAACAGATTGTGAATTTTGCAATTGCATTTTTAGAGCCAACTCAATCTAGCCTATAACTATTCTCTTGGCTTGTATTCATATAATGGATAGTGGGTGCTTTCTATGAGGTAAGCAGATTGAAATGAATATTGAAGTTTGTATTTCTTTGCTTGAGAAAGCTGACATTTTTTTAGTTAGGCCCAAACTACAGCATTCTTTATGGACAAAAATAATCTAACTTCTCAGAAAGTGTATTTCAAGCCTATCATCATAATAACAATGAAATGGAGGTTGAGAGCTGTTCCTTGAAGAAGTGGTTCTTAGAGTTTTGAGTTGAATTTCTCATACATAGCAAAATGGCATAATTGCTTTCCCATCTTCCTCCCCTCCTTCTGCCCTATGTTCTTCCTTTCATTTCTCTTCCTCCTGTGAAATTCAACAACTGTAAAGAAAAATATAAAAAATGAAATTAAACTCTATTTTTCTTATTTTAATTTAATATCTAAGTAACTATATACAGTATGTGAATTTCACTCTATGTACTATTTTGCATTCCATAAACTCTGATGATGTAATTTGTATACATACACCTAACATATTGACATAATTAATTAATTATAGGCTTTCTTTTTTTAGAGCAGTTTTAGCTTCACAGCGAAATTGAACAGAAAGTACAGAGTTCCCATATACTCCCTTTCCCCACAGTCTCACAACCTCCTCCACCGTCAGCATCCCACACATTTCTTACAATTGATGAACCAGCACTGACACATCATTATTGCTCAAAGTCTATAGCTTACAAGAAAGTGGAAAAAAAAGTTTAGGAAAGAGGAAAGGTATTTTCAGATCAGTCTTGAAGGATTAATACGATTTTCTAGGCAGAGAAGTGGAAAAAGTTTTTCCAGGATGAGGGAATCATATTTGCAAAGCAAGACCCAGTAGCACTGGCTAAATCTGGGGAATAGTAATATAGTAATTGAGGCTGCAGTATCTGTTCCTATGGGTTGGGGGAGGCAGTGAAAATTGTGGGAATTATGGGGAGTGAGACTGGATTCTTAGGCTGGCCTATACTCTAAGAGGTCCTATATCTCCAAAGGAGCTTGAGCTTTATCCTTTGGACAGTAGAGAGTCAGCAGACTTTACCAGAACTTCCCCTGATAATCTAGGGGTTAACAGGAAGTGGTGTGAATGACAACAGCAAATGTTATGGAGCCCAGTGGTTCTCAAACTTTTGTGTAATTCAGAATCACTTGGAAAGCTAATAAAAGTTGGGGAGGACCAGGCTTGTTGAAGTAGAATGGGGCCCAGACCTCTGGATTTTTGCCAGGATCTCCAGGTGATTCTGATAGACGTCAAAGTTTGAGAACCACTGATGTGATGCATATGTAACAGCCATGTGTGGCTCGCTTTTAGCATTCCAAGAAACTTCTTTTACAGGAAGATTATAATAAGAGGAAAATTTAAATATTTAACAATTTAAAAAATAACATCCAAGTAAATGCCCTTTATAACTTCTTGGGTCCTGCTTTCCCCATCTCTCTTTTTATATACTTATGAGTTATAATGTAAACCCTCTGTGTAATTTACTTCTACCTTCCTCATAGTCTTGTTATGGTGACTAAAAACGTTAATATATATGTCCTTAGAATTGTGCCTGGTACATAGTAAGGATCTATACATTTCAGCAATTAATATTATATCTCACCTTTATGGCTACTGTCATGAAAATATCTCAAATTCATTTTCTGTAAACATCTCCCCTTGATACAAATCTTTTCTCAAACTAATTTTCTGAGAATCTTGAATTTTTCATGTCCCATCTCTCACCTTCAGGATCCATTCTAGTTTTTCTGTTTGCTTGTTTTGCTTTTTTTTTTTCCTGGCGGCTTCTATCAGTTCTGCCCAATGTAAATCTTAGAAGCCCTTCTGGCTCTTCCTAAACTTCTAGCTTCAGTAGCCTCATTAATGCCATGTAAGGCCTAGATTGAGATTTGCCTGAGCTTCAAAGACTCTCTTAAAGAAGAGAATAAAAAAAAGTTGTAATTGAATCTTTCTTTTTTCCTTTTACCTAAAGTTATACCAAAAGAGTCTTTGTCATCGAGCACTTCACCCAATTAGATTTCTTTTTTTGGACAGATTTTCTGGCCACTCACATTCTCTATGGTGGTCCTTAAAGACCTACTCCCATTATGTAGTTCCATTTTAGGGCCTCTTTGGCATGAGCCTGAACTTTTATTTTTTAAATAAAAAATTAATCAAGTAAGTAAATAAGGCTGTGCCGGTCTTACTTGTGACATGCACGATCTTTTAGTGGCTGCACGTGGACTTCTTAGTTGCAGCATGCATGCAGATCTAGTTCCCCAACCAGGGATCGAACCCCAGCCCCCTGCATTGTGAGCACAGAGTCTTACCTACTCGACCACCAGGGAATTCCCAAGCCTGAACTTTTAATATTGCCCATGTTGATACTGATGTTTGGTCATTAGTGATGATAATGATAATGGTAATAATTATTAATATATACTGGGTACTTATTATATGCAAAACACTATGTTAATCCCTTTATATATACTAAACATGCAAAGAACATGATATTATCCTGAAACCCCTTTCAAAGATTACTTACTTGATCCTTACAGCTGTTTAATGAGATAGATTCTAATTTGTCCCAGTTTGGTAAAAGAGGACAGGTAAACCTAATGAGCAAGCAAAGGGGACAGGACTCAAAACTAGATCTGGGCTCCAACCTACCAATCTTGACTATATCTCACATCCTCTACACTCCTGCTATTGCTCCTCACTGTTAGAGAGCAGGGATTATTTCCCATCAGCAGAACAGAATGGATATTCTCCCTCAGAATGGATATTTTCAAAAGTCCTGGTATCCCAATTTTTATTAAACTGTAAGGATTAAAATCACCATTTGGAAATATTCTGGAAATGCTTACTTGGTGCTGTGTGTGACACAGAGTAACTGCTCACGAGTATTTATTAACTGGCAGACAATTAACTTGTTCCATGCCATAGAGAATTCTCTCCCCCCAACACTTTGGGTCTGGAATAGTGGAATGAGTGTAGCCCTTGCAGTCATACAGACATGAACTTAGAATCCAAGCCATCTCTACCATTCACTACTGGAATGATCACAGGCAAATGGTACCTTGATTAATTTATTTCTCATCTGTGAAACACAGAAATGCTAATACTGCCTGCCTTATAAGGATTGTTGTGAGTTATAAAAGAGTCTAGCCTAGTGCCTGGCAAGGAGTGGGTGCTTAATCATTAGTGAATTGTTAAGATTCTGGAATCTGGAGCCAAAGTGCCTGGGCTGAAATACAGGTTCTACCACTTACTGGCTATGGGATCTTAGGAAAGCTTTTTAATCATTTCTGTGTTTCCTGTTATTGTAAGTGGATACATTGTTTCTATTATTGGAATCAATAATAGTATCCAACTTACAGAGTTTGTAAAGCACTTGGAACAGTATCAGGTATATAGCAAGAACTTCTATGATAGACTTTTATCAATCAGTCAATCATTGATAAATAAATCAATGTTAGATTGTTTTTAACAGTTTATTGTGCTGGGCTATTAGACATTCAAGTGACATTGCACTAGTATCTTAATAAACAGCACTCTTTAATATCTCTGGCCCAAACCAGTGAAACCCAGGGAACTCTTCATAAGAGATTGAAGTGCCCTTTCTATATTTTTTCATTCTAGCTTTTATTTTGGTGTAGTGATGGTGTCAGTTCAAAAGTTTCTTTTCTGTTCCTTTATTATTGGGCGTTACATATTTAGACTTGTTATAGCCAACTGGTGGATCAAAACTTTAATCACTGTGAAGTACCTTTTACATCTCTATCAATGGTTTTTACCTTAAAATCAATTTTGTCTTTGTTAGTATAACCATACTAGTTTTCTTTTGGTTGCCATTTGCATGCCATAAACTTTCCATTCTTTTATTTTTAACTTATTTGTCTTTTTAATGTTTTAGAAGTATCTCTTATAAGTAGCATACTGTTAAGTCTGACAATAACTGACTTTTAGGTGGAGTTTATGTATTTTCTCCATTTACATTTATTGTAATTTGTGGTATATTGGGACTTAGTCATCTGATTTGGCACTTTCTATTTCTCTTGCCTGTTCAATGGTTGCTCTCCTCTCCTCTTGCCTTCTTTTGGATTGAGGAATTGTTACTATTTTATTTTTTCCCTAGATTACTTTTGCTCTTCTTTTAGAGGTATAATATAGATTGTTGTTTTCATCCTTTACTTATCAAAGTCTAATGTTAAATTTTACTTTTATCTTCTTCCCAGACAAGGCATGCACTTTAGAACTTGTTGACTTTACTTCTTCAACTATGTGCTGTTATTGAATTTTAAATTCTATCTATATTTTAACCTCATGAGACATAATTGTTGTTTTCCAATGAATATTTATTTATATTTAACCATGTATTTATGTATTTCATTCTCTCTTACCTCTTTTCACGTTCATCTGGGATAATTTTTCTTCTGCCTGAAAAACAAACACTCTTTGGTGTTTCTTTCAGTATATATTTGCTGGGGATAAAGTCTTTCAGTTTTTGCTTTCCTGAAAATGGCTTCTTTACCTTCAATACTAAAGGTTATTTTCACTAGGTGGAGAATTTTAAGGTGGCAACTATTTTTTTTTCAGTACTTTGAAGGCATCTTCCATTGTCTTCTGGATTTCCCCTGTCTTTTCTGTTGAACAGTTAGCATAAAGTCATTTGAAGATTATCTGTTTCTTTACTGTTGCTGTTCTTGAGACTTTTTCTTTGTTTTTCTGTTATTTTAGTATGACAAACCTAGGTGTGAATTTCTTTCATTTTTTTTTGTGTGTGATGGGGATTATATGGATTCTTGTATCTGTGGATTGATGTATTTAACTGTTTTAGGAAGTTCTTAGCCATCATCTTTTCAAATATTGATTCTACTCTATTTTCTTTATCCTTTTCTCATAGTTCTACAATTAATTATAATATATAACTTGTCATGATGTCTTCTCTCTTTACTCCCTCTTCCATATTTCCATGTTTTTTCTCTGTGCTTCATTCATTATGAATATTCTGGCATATCTTCCAGTTAATAAATTCTCACTTCACCAGTGTCTCATCTGTTTTTAAACCCATTCACAAAGATTTTAATTTCAGTTGTGGTATTTTGCAATGTTAAAATTTCTATTTGATTTTCTTTCAAGATTATGCCATTTTTATGGTTTTTAATTCTTTCCTTAAAATTTGAATTTAATCTTTTATTTATTTGATGAGAATAGTTATTTTAAAATCTGTATCTGATCATTTAAATATCTATAGTTTTAGTGATCCTGTTTTTATGGTCTGTTGATTCTACTTATTCTTGTCCATGCTGTCTTGATCTTCTCATTCGCCAGTTTATTTATTTATTTTTTATTGTTTGCCATTGTATTGGAAAAATTGTTTGTAAAAAGTTTAAGGCCTATGATGGTATCTTCCTTCAGAGAAGACTCTATTTAATTCTGCCAAAGTGCCTGGGTGAAGTAGCAGTATGAATATTTAGTAATTGGTTTTCTTGGGGCCATACAAATGACTGAAAGTTGGACTACAGTTTGTGCAAGAATTATATTACTTCTGACTCACTCCATTCCCTTTAGAGTTTCTAAAGCGAACTCTGGGGGCTATACTAGGGCTCCACCCCTTCATGGATTTTCAAAAGTACTGCTTAACCTCTCATCTATGTCTTCTGGAAATGGCAACTGCTCACAAAATGGCAAAAACCACAAAGATGGGCTTACTTTTTAAGATATATCTGTCATAGATCTTGGCTATGTAATTCTTCACTGTAATGTTACACTCCATGCATTCAAGTAGATAATTTTATACATTTTATATTTTAGCAAATTTTTCTAATTGGCCTAAGTGGGAGATTTGATCTGATTCAACTACCATTACTGGATGTGAAAGTTCAGTTTTTCTTTCTTTTCTTTTCTAAAACATTTTTAATAGGAAGACAATTCTTAAACCAGTGTGGAGGACAGATTAGAGGAGAGAAGGAACATATAGTTCTCACCAAATTGGTTCCAAAGTGGATGTGCCAATCGACACTTCCATTATTAGTATTACATGAGAGTTCCAGTTGTTCCATGACTATGTTTCTTTTTTTTTTTTTTTTTTTTTTATGTGGGCCTCTCACTGTTGTGGCCTCTCCCATTGCAGAGCACAGGCTCCGGACGCACAGGCCCAGCGGCCATGGCTCACAGGCCCAGCCGCTCCGCGGCATGTGGGATCCTCCCAGACCGGGGCACGAACCCGCATCCCCTGCATCGGCAGGCGGACTCTCAACCACTGCGCCACCAGGGAAGCCCCATGACTATGTTTCTTTATCCCTGTTTGCCTGGCAAGGAATTGTTTGTAAGACAATGAATTCTATCTTCATTATAGAGTTGTATCTTTGATGTGTGGGTGGGAGGGGATGTGGCCAGGTGGGATGGACAAGTAGCTCTTTTTTTTTTTGAACATGAAGGCTTCCTGTTTATTTTAGCAGCTATAAGGATACTGGCCACTTTTCTGGCCTTAATGGCCAATCAAAATGTATCTTTAGTTAGAACTCCCTCTTCAGAGTTTATTTAGAACATTATCTTGGGGACAAATGGAATTAGATGCAAAAATTCTACTTTTCAGTAATTACCCGGTAGAATCTCCACAGCTCTCTCCTTTCCTAAGCCACAGACCCTCATATCTCTGTTCTTTGCATCATTTCTATAGTCTCCTGGGAGAATTCCTCGTTTGGAAGGTCCTTGTCTCTTTTGTGAGGTATGGGTTTCTGGCAATGCTGGATTTCCCCATCAATTTATTCTCATCTGTTATACACTTTCCAGGAATCCCTTATTGCTTTTCCTGGCATTCTTCCTGCCTTTCCAATGTTTTATAAATGAAATATTTGTTAATATTATTTCATTTTGAGGGAGAGATAAAATTTGTGTACTTTGCCACCTTGCTCAGAAATGCCATAAATTTCTAATATCATCATTGATATACTTTAAAATAACTACTTTCATAAATATATTTCAAAAAATATTTCATATTTTATATTGTCCCCAAGCAAATAATATACTCTTCCAAGAAGACTGAGAAAGAATAATTACTTGGATTTACATTTCCAATCCCCTTTCTTTTCTTCATTGTCTTATCTTGATAGTCTGAAATCCATCTGAAATTCAATGTTCGAATCTCATATTAACAAAACTGTGTCATCTAATAAAATAATGTTTATCTTTCTTTATTTTCAAATTTATTTATCTTTTAAAAATATTTTACATCTTCTAACTCCAATGGTTTCTTGTTTTGATCATTATATCCATAAGAACTTTGTTGAAAAATTGTTCCAGGTTTTGAAATATTCCTCTTTTGTTTTGAATGGAGAAGTGTCTTGCTGTTTACTCTTTTGTGGTATGAACTCTGTCCCTTTCAAATTTTTGTAACTTTTTCTTCAAACTTAAAAAAAAATCTGTAGTATTAGGGCAAAGGAAAAAATTTATTCTTATTGTCCCTAATGTACATATTATGGATTATTTCCTTTTTGATATATTATTAAAGTCCTAGCACAGGACTAGCAAGGGTGGGCTAGCAAGGGCTCGGGGATTCACCTAAAGCAGTTGTTTATAGTCATTGCATTAGACACTGGGGATACAGTGGTAAATAAGACAGACATACCTGCCTTTATAAAGCCTACTCATGGAGAAGGAGAAAATCACATAAATGATAATAGTTACGTATGATGAGTTTTATGACAAGGTAATTACTGGGATTTATCAAAATATACCATAGCGTTTCCTATCTTAATCTAGAGATGAGGGAGCATTATGATATCTTAATCTAGATATGAGGGTCATTATGATATCCCTACCAGACTGTGACTTACAGATCAGCCATATTGTCTGAATCTAATACATTAATTATAGATTGACTCTTCTGTGTTTTCTATTTTATCAGATATTTTTCATAATTCTTATTTGTGTATTTTAGTTCTGTCCTTCTTACACCTATATAACCACTATAGGGATACCAGGGCACAGGACACACATGCCCTGTTTTCTCAGAGTATTTGGTTGTAGAATATAAAATTTACAAAAATATATTTCAAGAGAAAGAATGTGATTTCAAAGAGAGTTCTTCCTTGCAAAGGGCTTGGGGAATACATTCACTGTCCACTGTCGTTATCAGAAGAAAAATATGAGAAGCACCAATTCGAGTATCCTGTGTAACTTCTTAGTACCAAATGTCATCTTTACTTTTCATCTAATCTATTCTACTCTGCTTAAATCTAGTCTTTCCTTTAATTTCATATGAATTCTGCTTCTCTCATATACAAATATTTTAAATTCAATATCAAATTGTATTGACTCCCCTCAAGTCAGTAGTTCTGGAATGTATAAGGTGGAGGCTGTTGACATTAACTCTTGTTTTCTTTTGTTTTATTTTTCTTCCAGTTTTATTGAGATATAATTGACATACAGCACTGTAATTTTAAGGTATACAGCATAATGATTTGACTTACATACATCATGAAATGATTACCACAATAAGTTTAGTGAACATTCATCATCTTATATAGATGCAACAGTCGAAAAGTAGAAAAAACGTATTTTTTCCTTGTGATGAAACGACTTAGGATTTACTCTCTTAACAACTTTCTTATATAATGTACAGCAGTTTTAATTATGTTTATCATGTTGTTCATTGCATCCCTAGTACTTACTTATCTTATAATTGGAAGTTTGTACCTTTTGACTACCTTCATCCAGCTCCTTCTCTCCCCATTCCTTGCCTATCTTACCCATGGATGTGATCTCTTTCTATGAGTTTGTTTGTTTGTTGTTTGTTTTTGAAGTATAATTGACCTACAACACTATGTTAATTCTTGGTTAACAGCACAGTGATTGGTTATTTCTATACATTTCAAAATGATCACCAATATAAATCTAGTTGTCATCTGTCACTATAAAAGATAATATACAATTATTGACTATATTCCCCACACTGTGCATTTCATACCTGTGACTCATTTATTTTGTAACTGAAATTTTGTATCTCTTAATCTCCCTCACATATTTCTTTCCTCCCACCACCCCTCTCCCCTCAGGCAACCACTTGTTTATTCTCTGTGTCTGTATCTCTGTTTCTGTTCAGTTATGTTCATTTACTTCTTTTGGTTTTTAGATTCCATATTCAAATGAAGTAATATAGTATTTGTCTTTCTCTGTCTGACTTATTTCACTTAGCATAATACCCTCTTGGTCCATTCATGTTGTCACAAATGTCAAGATTTCATTTTTTTTAAATTGTATATGGCCGAGTGATATTCCATTGTATATATGTATGTACCACATCCATTTATCTGTTGAGGGGCACTTAGGTTGCTTCCATATCTTGGCTATTGCAAGTGATGCTGCAATGAACATAGGGGTGCATATAACTTTTCAAATTAATGTTTTTGTTTTCTTTGGATTAAATACCCAGAAGTGAAATTGCTGGATTGTATGGTTGTTCTATTTTTAATTTTTTGAGGAATGTCTATACTGTCTCCTCAGGCAAAGGAAACAAAAGCAAAAATAAACTAATGGGACTGCATCAAACTAAAAACTGTTCTGCAGTCAATGAAAGTATCAACCAAACAAAAATGCCACCTACTGAATGGGAGAAGATATTTGCAAACATTATATCTGACAAGGAGTTAATATTCAACACATTCAAAGAACCCATACAACCTAACATCAAAAAAACAAATGACCAAATTAAAAAATGGGTAGAGGACCTGAATAAACATTTTTCCAAAGAAGACATACAGATGGCCAACAGGTGCATGAAAAGATGCTCAAAAGCACTAATCATCAAGGAAATGCACATCAAAATCACAGTGGGATATAACCTCATACTTGTCAGAATGGCGTTATCAAAAAGCCAACAAATAACAAGTGCTGGTGAGAATGTGGAGAAAAGGGAACCCTTGTGCGCTGTTGGTAGGAATGTAAATTGGTGCAGGCACTATGGAAAGCAGTATGGAGATAACTCTTAAGTGGTTTTATTGTTCAGTCTGATTCTTGACTTGCTAAGGATGAAGTATAATGACTAGGATAGTGTAGTGAGGGCTGGTTTTTATAGGATCCTAATGAATTTTTTTTGACTTTTTGACTTAGTATACTTTTGACTTAGTATGGCAAGTACTAAGTTCTAGTATTCAGTAATTTCAAACCTCAACCTTGTACTAATGGAGTCAAGGCTGGTTTTAAAGTTTCTTCTTTGGTATTAGGTTTTTCATTTCTGTTTCTATCTCAAGATGGCCTAGGAATATTGTTCAAGTGTGGGTTTCTGAGTCCATTTGCCTTCATAAGAGCCATAGGAGGCTTCCCCACAGAAGATTGGGATACTCCAGATTGGAGGACTAACCCAGGTTTTTTTTTTAACTTTTTTTTTTTTTTTTTACGGTACGCGGGTCTCTCACCGTTGTGACCTCTCCCATTGCGGAGCACAGACTCTGGACGTGCAGGCTCAGCGGCCATGGCTTACGGGCCCAGCCGCTCCGCGGCATGTGGGATCTTCCCGGACAGGGGCACGAACCCGTGTCCCCTGCATCGGCAGGCGGACTCTTACCCACTGCGCCACCAGGGAAGCCCTTTTTAAACTTTTAATTAAACTAACCTAGGTTTTTTATTGGGGCAGAGATCAAGATTTTGAGGATCTTGAAATTCGGAGATAACTTGTGCTCTTGGTGGAATGGTAAGGGAGTTAGTTCAGGCGTTGAGAAGAATAATCAGTTATGCAAACAGAAGGCTTTGGAAGGAAACTTAGAGATGGTTTGATTCAACATCCTCCTGTTAGAGGTAAAGATATTTCTAGGCTCAGCAAGTTTGAGATATTTGTTCAAAGTCAAGGGACTTATTATTCAAGGAAACTAAGTTGATGACAGACCTAAAATTAGGCTCCAGGTATTCTGAGTCCTAGGATGATTTTTTGTACCTTTAAAACTGCACTGCTGCATAAAGTCTCAGTAGTGAGCTTGTCAGGACACTCTGGTAACTGGTTTCTTGGCACCACAGTATTCAGCCACTAGAATTAGATTCGATTTCTTCTCTACCCATCTGCATTAAACTTTTCCCTATACCTTTCCCTCATGTCCCTTGGAGTTTCTACAAATAGTTAAAAACAAATTTTGAACTTAACCTGAGAGACAGACAGACAGACAGGAGGGAGATGAGCACCCATGACTGCTTAATTCTATTCTTATCATTAAAAGTTCTTTTTCAAGTATTGTTAGTGGGCAAGGTAAATTTTTTTACTCAAGATGTTTATTATTTAGTCTTTGTTTAAACTTGGAATTCTGTAAAAACATTCTATGTATTTCATGATTCATTTTATTCTACTTCTACTGTAATTTAAGATTTAAAATTTTTCTTTATTATAAATGGTGACTGAATGATTTTGCAGAAATTATTGTTTTAAACCTTTTCCTAGATGTAAAAGAAAAAAAAAACCCAAAACCAACTTATTTCACTGTGAATCTTCAGTGTTTTGGTATGATTTCCTTTATTTGTAAATAACCTCTCATTAAATATTATTATTCCAATGTTATAGTTGAATTGTTTTATTTTAAAGGAATTTATTGTCTAGTTGGTTAGTGAGTTCTAAAATAATACTGGGAACATACATAATTCTTATTCTTCTTAAACCTCTGCTTGGTATTTTCTTGAAAGTAATATTAATTTGAATTGTTTGAAAAAATCAACCAATCAAGTTGGCTAGTGAGTTCTAAAATGATACTGGGAACATACATAATTCTTATTCTTCTTAAACCTCTGCTTGGTATTTTCTTGAAAATAATATTAATTTGAATTGTGTGAAAAAATCAACCAATCAAGAATATTTACTTATCACTGAAGAAAATAAAACATAAATTTACTCCAACAATTTTTTATTAAGCACCGTTATTCACAACCCTGGAGTGTGTGGGGGTATGGAAAAGAAATGTAAGGCATATTATCCATTCTCAATTTTAAAAAGTGGTACACACATACACACAGAGCAACATTTTCTGTCTTTTTCATTCAAGAAGTAGCCCCAGTAACCCATACAATTTCTAGTCATATTGGATTTTGTACATCTGCTTTAATATACTATATTATAGTAAACTTCATGCCTTTCCTGATAATGTTCTTTCTGTCTGTCTAGAATGTTACTCCTCTCTTTGTCTCTTGATTTACCTGCTTGTTTGCCTACTTATCTGTAAAGATTCGATTGAAAGGTCACTTCTTCTATGGCAGTCCTCCCCAGTACCTCCTTCCCTTAATGCACTATTAAAAATAGTTATTTTCTCTGTACTTCCTCTGTACTGTGTACTTGTACCTTTTCTTAGAGCTAAAGAATACTTGATTGCTCTAAAAATCATCAACAACAACAAAATAAGAGCTGTGTGTCTGTGATCATTTATGGTCTCCATTAGGTGAGTGTTAGGTAATTTCCTATATGGAAAAACATTTGCTTGTCAAAATCTATAGGGAAGAATATAAAAAAAAATCATTGAAAAACTGTTCCAGAATTAAATTCTTGGAGGTATAATGTGTTCACCACACTTAAAAAAAAAAGTAGAAGTCTCCTTTTTCTTGACTGTGAACTTCTTAAGAGCAGGGACTGTGTCTCATTCATTTTTGTGTTTTCCCTGCTTAGAAATGTGTCTTGTACATCGAGGGACTCAACTATTGTTTGTTGAATGAAAGGACAAGCATCCAGGGATTGTGGTATATAATGTACATTCATTCTGCTTTCTCAGTGTGTTGCATATTTTCCATTTGCCCCTCCAAATTCATTCTCTGCCCTTACCTACCCTACTGTATGCCCCGGACCTGACTTTTAAGGCTTATATCAATGGGCTCCTAGTCCCTCTGGCTCTTGGTTGAGTTGAGTCAATGAGGAGTCCTGGGAGGAGATTGGAGGGAGAGAGGGTTTATTTTTTTGCTCCTTTCAAGGTGGTTTCTCCTATAGGACTCTTTGCTTTTTGGTTTTAGTAACTGCTTCTTTTCCTTATCCCTTTGGACAGCTCTTCTAAGTTACTAGACTATCTCTTATGGCTTCTCTATACCGCATTTATACCTTTGTAATTTGTCCCTTCAAAAGTAAATTTTCTTGAATTATCCTAATTTGAGTGTTCCATTTGTTTCCTGTTGGGACTCTAACTGATAAATCCAGCAACCATTCTTCTGCCTTTTCCTTGGATGAAAAGTCCTCTTTTCCTTTCAAAAACACCTTTCTTCCATATGTAGCTCATGGAGCTGATCTCACCCACTGTCCTAGGGAATGGCCTATGACTCAGACTTGCCAGAGTATCCATCCCTTTAGCTTGACTTATTGGTTTATTGATGGGATCAGGACCAAAATAATTTCTCCTCTTGCTATTTTTTCTAGCACTACTGGGAAGGAGGCACCCTCTCCTAAAATTACATAAGCCAGGGGTATTTAAGAGCCATCTTTGCTTTCATGTGGAGGGAGAGTCTTCATAAAATGAAGCCAGTGTAAAGGAGTGCTGGAAGAGGAAAAGATTTAGTCCAGTTTGAGTTGAGTCTCTGTTATTTGCAACTAAAAAATATCAATTAGTATATAGGATAATTAATATCCACAAACAATGGTTTTGTGTTAGGAACTGGGTAAAGGAAGATGACTATATATGAGGGGTGTGTTGTGCTAATTTATGACAATGGCACCTAGAAAGCAGAGGTCATTTTGTTTCTGTATATGTCTACATACCTATTAACTTGTGTATGTAAAAATTTAAATATTAATGATTCTAATTCTAGGGGATTATAAGAAATTTATCTGCATAATATTAAGAAGCTCTTCTGTTTAAACAAATTTTCTAAACCTTATAGAATGAATCTTTTCTACACTTTTTCTTATATATTTTGGGTTTTCAGTAATTGTCTTATTTCCCAACCTATATTTGTAAGCCTAGTTTTTTTATTCCACCATAGGCCAATGTTTTCCAAATAAAGATTGCTAGGTTTAACTTTAGTTTGAAGGAATCCATCAAATTGATTTCACTTGTGGTCTAAGTTTTATTTTTCACTTGAATCTCTAGAGCAGGAAACCTATCAGTTGCACGAACTCATCTCTTAGTAAGAATTTTGAATGGAGCAGAGAGCAAATTGCAAAGGCAAATAGAATATATTGTTGAAAAATATCCTGTTTCTGGCTGCATCTCAAAATAAGTTAAACATGATAATTTCCTCAAACAGGTGTTTAAAGTAAGTACTTTATCTAAGAGATGTGTATCCTGAGACTGCAGCCAGTTAGGTGTGTCTTAGAATTCAAAAGTCATTTTGAATGGTTGCATTTCATTCAAATGAGTCTAAACATTCAAACCATGCTTCTTTTTTCAAAGGAGATGAAAAGGAAACAACAACAACAGTTTGCTCATTTTTAAGGGTTTGGGATGAAGGGATTGCTTCTTGATCTATTAAAATCTAAGAGTTACAAATCTCTATCTGTAAGTGTCAAGTTATTTTTCAGGAAAGCTTTGAGTTCTTTCAAAGAACACTGACAGTTGAGATTCTTTTCCCTGAAGGTTGATTATTTGGACCTCAATTTTCAGTTTTTCTAAAAGGAAAATACTGCTGAAACAGTATGTCTCAATCCAGGATAAAGAACCAAATAACTTCTGATTTGGTGGTTAAAATCCAGAAACACCTGCTAATGAGTCTGAATACGGATTATTCAACCCTTCCTCTGAGTCTCAGAGATACCTTTGTAACCTCACTTCAAAACTCCCACCCTCTACTAAAATATAAAACAAACAAATGTGTATAACAAAACAGAAACAGACTCACAGATAGAGAGAACAAACTAGTGGTTACCAGTGGGGAGAGGGAAAGGGGTAGGGGCAAGATAGGATTAAGGGATTAAGAGATACAAGCTACTATGTATAACATAAATAAGAACAAGTATATGTTGCACGGCACAGGGATATATAGCCTTTATTTTGTAATAACATTAAATGGAGTATAATCTATAAAAATATTGAATCTCTATGTTGTACACCTAAACTAATATAATATTGTAAATCCACTACACTTCAATAAAAAAATTCAAAAAGAAAAAAAAGAGAAAATCAAAAGAAGAGTATTTTGTGACATAAAAATTATATGAAATTCAAATTTCAGTGTCCATAAATAAAATTGTATTGAAACATAAAGAAAACTTCCCACCCTCTAATTTAGTAGGTTTTTTACTTTTTTGTTTGCACTAGCCTGAGTTGAATCTGTTGCTTGAAACTAAATGAAGTTCTTGAAGTGGTTGCACTCTTTATATAAGATGCAGTGGAAGATGCCTACCCCCAGCAAAAGCACAAATTTCATCACTGTACTCCAAAAATATTTCTAAGTCTTTCAAAAAAGATTAAAATAAATTTTAGTGAAAAACTGAGTGACTGCTATCAGCAGTTGTTATGCCTGCTTTCATATGTAATATCTCATTTGGATCTGTATTCATTTTTCTAGGGCTGCTTTAACAAATTACCACAAACTAGGTGGCTTAAAACAACAAAAATTTATTCTCTGACAGTTCTGGATGCCAAAATTCTGAAATCAAGGTGTTGGCAATATTTCACTTCCTTCTGAAGGCTCTGAGGGAGAATCTGTTCCACGCCTCTTTCCTAGCTTCTGGTGACTGCTGGCAATTCTTTGCCCTCCTTGGCTAGTAGCTGCATAACTCCACTCTGCCTTAATCTTCGCATGGCTTTCGCCTCTGTGTCTCTGTGTCTTTTCCATTTCTGTCTCTTATAACAACACTTGTATTAGATTTAGGACCCACCTTGAATCCAGGATGATTTAATCTAGAGATTCTTAATTTAATCACATCTGCTATTTTCAAATAAGGTCACATTCACAGGTGCCAGGGGTTAGAACAAGGATATATCCTTTTGGGATCGCTGTTCAACCTATTAGAGTCCTTCAATAACCTGTGATATGAGTGACAATGTTATCATTCCCATTTCACACATGAGTAAGTCGAGGCTGAAGTCACAAAGCCAGCAGAGTGGAAGGCAGGACACCAGCCAAAACCTCATTGTAAGACCAATGTTTTCTTCTATGTCACAGCCTCTCTTGACACAGTGCTTTTGCTGACATAATCATCTCATCTTTTAAAAAGATAACACATATTTAAACATTGTTTATAGATTTGACAAAGTTGCATATTTTATCAGCATCACTTAATTCTTCAATATAAAGTGATTCTTGTTAACAAGTTATTCCTAACAAGATTCCTCAGCTTTTCAGAAAGAAAGGGAAATTAAGAGAGAAACCCAAATATGTTTTTCCTCATTATCTTTAGCTCTTTTTTTTTTTTTCTCATGAATCTAACTTTCCATTTATGCTGTTCTCCTTCTGCTCATTCTCATCCCATTTCCTGATTCCTGGGGTTCAGACAGTGATGAGCACTCTTGAAGAAGCCCAGGGAAGGCATTCTGGTTTTGTCTACAATCCACTTTTATTGGCACTCTGTGTAAATAATCAAGGCTGAACCTATCCTATTATAGACAAAGGAGTAGGGCCATGATGCATGTTAGGTTTTTGGTTTTTAAGAGCATCTATTTTATAGATGCGTCCTATTGAGGGCAGACCACAGAGAGCACAAGGTAACATGTGAATAAATTTGCTGCAAGGTATGACGTGGCAGTAATTTGCCTGGGTGACCTAAGAAATCTTGACTATTCTTCTCATGTTTTTTAAATATTTGGAATATTCTACAATCCCACAAAACTCAAAAATTCAATTTACATTGAGTCCGTTGTAGAAATTGAAAATATATAGGAAGGATGTAACAAATGTGTGGTTTTCTAAACCAATTCTTGATTAAAATATACTTTACATTACTGTATTACTGAGCACTTGCCTTACATTAATCTGATTTCATTGCTCAAAAGGGATTAAAAAGTAACCCATATGGGCTTCCCTGGTGGCGCAGTGGTTGAGAGTCCGCCTGCCGATGCAGGGGAGGCGGGTTCGTGCCCCGGTCTGGGAGGATCCCACATGCCGCGGAGCGGCTGGGCCCGTGAGCCATGGCCGCTGAGCCTGCGCGTCCAGAGCCTGTGCTCCGCAACGGGAGAGGCCACAAGAGTGAGAGGCCCACATACCGCAAAAAAAAAAAAAGTAACCCATATGCCTTTAAAACATAAGACTAACCTTTAAAAAAGTCTGAGCACATTGTTTTTTTTTTCCAAATGTAATATCTGCTCCCATCCACATTCTACCTTCACAAAAGAATTTCTTCACAAAAAGAATTTTTTCTGTGAAGTCAGTCTACATTCTCCAAGAAATACTGAATTTTAGACCTTCTTTGACTTCCTCCTGTCCTCAAATTTGATGAGCATTTGGTTTGTACCCTACAATTTAATTTTTTAAAATTATTTGGCATGCACATTATAATTTTGAGTGCTTATCTTATGTCTTATCTTGCCACTGGAATGTAAATTCCAGAACCTGGTACTTACCCTGATAGCTGTAACTAGCTGAGCATGCCCAAATATTGAGCTATGACTGATGCAAAGTAAGTCTACATTTATTGTAACCCTAGAGCTGACAGAAGTCAAATTTCCCATTATATTACATAATGCTTAACATTATCAAGGGTTTACTGTGTACCAAGCACTGTTCCAAATGCCGTCTATGTATTCACATCAGTTTATGGAAAGACTTATTTGTTGGGAAGCCAGAGCAGCATTGCCATTATCTTGAGAAATATAATTTTCATCAAAGTTTTGGTTGAAATCCCTTTCTGGAGAATATTATTGCTATTATGCAAAGTCAGGACCAACTCAACTTCCATCTTCTCATTCCTTTTCCACTCTGTCCCTTTTCAGTGTTTTCAAGATCTCACACTTGTTGTCAGTGCCCATTCAAATCAGTTTGGATAGATGAGGCTATTGATTAATTTTGTCAACAAGTGAAGAAAGATTTGAGTGATTATATTATTTTACTAATTTTTTTGCACTAACATTCTTGGCAGTTGATTTGAAAGTGTTAAAATTGCCAATATCATAGGTGGATTTAGGAGTAAAAAAAGTTCCAACTTCAGTTTCTTTAGTTTGGCTTTTCCCCAGTGAATTTTTACAGGAGGAGCAGCATGTTTAAGGACTAAGCCATCATACCATTTGGCGCAGTCTTGTCCTTAACTTACTGTGACTAAAAATTCCCTACTCCTGGGAATCCAGATATCTGCCAGTATTTTATATTATCTTCCTCAATGACCAGCATTCTTATTACCCTAAATATAGGTTTTAGAGACTGTTCTAAGAAAGAAGCTTGGTAGACTTTTTTTTTTGATTGGGTATTTGTGTGTTTGGGCATGTAGGCCCCATATACCTGCAGGAAAAGACTGATTCTGATTTAGTTATCTCTCATATTCAGGAGTTAAAGATAAAAACTTTTCAGTCTCAAATTGTCTACATTCTCTCTTGCATTTCCCCTACCCCCAGTTTCACTGTCAGGGACATTAGTTCTATGGAGTCCTGGGAAAGTACTGCTACAAGACCAGGAACTTCCGCCATAGTATCTGTTATGGGCTGAATGTTTGTGCTCCCCCCAAATCATATGGTATTTGGAGGTGGGGCCTTAGGGAGGTGATTAAGTGTAGGTGAGGTCATGAGGGTGGGGTCTCTGTGATGGGATTAGTTCCTTTATAAGAAGAGATCATAGAGTTTGCTCCACCCCCCTCCCCCCACCCTCCCCCGGCCATGGGAAGACATAGCAAGAAGACAGCTATAAGTAAGGCAAGAAGAGAGCTCTGACCAGGAATGTGACTATACTGGCACCTTGGTCTTGGACTCCCCAGCCTCCAGAACTGTGAGAAATTAATGTCTGTTGTTTAAGCCACCCAGTCCATGGTATTTTGTTATAGCATCCTGAGCAGACTAAGACAGTTTCCATTTTGATGATTTTTGCTTTCAATACCATTTATTCCTTGCATACTCTATCCAGTTTTTCTTGCCTTACAGTGTTACCTCCATTAGGATGTCCAATACTAGAGCCAAAGTCATTTGAAGAATTTTGTCATCTATGATTCAATTCAAAACAATTTGTCGATGAAAAGTTTTCATAATGCTTCTCAAAATTCCATAATGATAATTTTTTTGGTGGTAGAGAAAAAAATTAACTCAGGCTAGAGCTATGCCATTTTGGGTGAAGTCTCTCTGGCTCTGAAAAACAGATTTCAATACCTCTTGGTAAGTCCAAAACCTAACAGGACTGCACAGAAAGGTGTTAGATTTTTTCTTTGAAACTTTTGTGTTTTCCAGTTTGTGTTTTAAAATTTTGTTTCCTTTGAAACAAAAGGTTTTTTTGGAGATACTTAACAAATAGCTATTTGACATAGAGTTATTTTGAGTCAGCTACTGTACTTCTGTTAAAAGTTTTTATATGGTAATCTCCTAAATTAGCCAAGTTCCTTGTATTTAAGGTTATTGTGTCTTCTGAAACCTGTCTCTATATTGTTCCATGTATTTGCAGAAGTTGACATATTTTATACAGATGAAATTATCTTTCAGGAGCTAAAAAGCAAAAATCAAAAGAAAATTTCATATCTGAAGGAAAGAACACTCAGAATCATCGTAGAGACATGTAGCTATCTTGGTAATACCATGATCCTATGAAATGGCAACATCTTAAATAAATATATATTTTAATGTCTTTATTTAAAAGAGTTGTCCCATTGTGACCTGGAATAAGCTAACATCAGAAATTTCTATAACTTTTAATAAAGATACAAATGTCTATCATGAAACTTCAACAGTATTTAAACAGCAATTTGAAGCTGTTTACTCAGTACACAGCTCAAAAATATCTAACAGCTCTGGCTGAAAAATATCAACAATAGAGAAGAGGGCAAAAATTCCACTAGCTTAAATACTTCACCACTTATATAACCTGTTTTGAACCTAAATATGGAAGAAATGTCTGGGTCTTTTAAAAAATTAAAAAATTTATAGTATTTTATTATATTTAATAAACTTCATGTCAAAATTATCCAAACTTGGTCTTTTAATTTTCCAACATTATTTTAGGAAACTTTAGAGTCAAAATTATTTAAGAACATTATATTCTAAAAATGAGCACCTCAGTACCTGGAACCTTTTGTACAAAACCTAGATGTTCTTCATATCTGAGCAATTCAATCATCTGAGTAATTCAGTCTTAGCAGAGGTGCTCTGGCCTGGAGGAAGTGCTATGCTCATTCCCAGGAGGTGGTTTTCAGTGACATTTTCCCCTCCTCACAACCAGTCTCAATCCCGAAATGGCTCTGACTTGATCCACAATGTTCTGGGCCACGTTTTGCAAGAGTCTCTTGAGTTTGGTTTTGAACACAGTGAATTTGAGCTGACTGTAGTATATCCAAGGGAAAATACTAGAAGACTGTGTTAGGCTGGGTCTTCTGAGAAGCAGTCACCAAGAAAGAATTTGAAGTACAAGAGACATTAGTGCAAAACCTGTGAAAGATAAACAGGGTGGGAACAGGAATCCACAGGGAACCTACAGATGCAGGTGTGACACCTGTGAAAAGAGATAGGGAAAGGAGGAGGGTTGGGTAAGGAGGGCCTCAGACTACAGTGAAGTTCTGAGCATGCGTTGGCCAGGCCACTGGGGACCCCAGAGCAGAGATTTTCCATCAGTGTCCTGTGTTGAGCACGTATGACCCAGCTCCAGTATGCCCTCTGTGTTTGGTCATTGATAGGGTGCAGCCAGCTAGATAAGCCTTGATGTGGGTATGAATGCTGTGGTGGATTCTGAAGATGGAGGCTGTCAGCCAACTATACTTCCTGTAGCAGGTTCTTACTTGAAGGAAAATCTGAGCAGCTCTCCTCCATGGCCACGACAAAGATATGGAACTTGGTTTAATGATGTAGGAAGGTTGTTTTCTTAATAGTTGGCAAAGCATTCCTTTTAGGAAGGAAATATTTTGATTTGGAAAAATAATAAGCTAATTGATGTATGGAAGGATGTCTGCAGAAGCCTAAGAGATACAAATGTTAGGTAAGATACTCTGAAGAGAAATATGTTTTTTTAATATTTACTCAACAAATATTTACTGAACACTTATGATATGTCAGATATTGTAAAGATAGAACAGCAATCAAAACAGACAACAACCCCTCCCTCATGATATTTACATTCTAGTGAGTAGAGAAAGATAGTAAACAAATAAATGAGCAAGTTATATAGATTATCAGAAGGTATAAGTGCTATGGAGAAAAAACAAAGCAGGGAAGGTTGATGGGTAATTCAGAAGTAAAGGGTTGCTATTATAAAAAATGGTGTCTAGGGCCTCCCTGGTGGCGCAGTGGTTGAGAGTCCGCCTGCCGATGCAGGGGATACGGGTTCGTGCCCCGGTCCGGGAGGATCCCATATGCCGCAGAGAGGCTGGGCCCGTGAGCCATGGCCGCTGAGCCTGCGCATCCGGAGCCTGTGCTCCGCAAGGGGAGAGGCCACAACAGTGAGAGGCCCGCGTACCAAAAAAAAAAAAAAAAAAAAAAAAAAAAAAAAAAAAAAAATGGTGTCTGGGAAGTTTTCACTGAGCTGAAGGAGGGTGGGGGGATAAGCCTTGTAGATAACTGGGAGAAGAGCATTCTAGGCAGAAGGAAAAAAAGGTTCTGAGGCAGGAGTGTTCCAGAACAGCAAGGAGGAGCCTTCTGTGGTGGGAGCTGGTAAACAAGGCTGAGAGTTACTAGGGTGGCCAGGTCATGTAGGACACATTATAAGGACTTTGGCTTTTCTGCTGAGTGTGATGAGAAGCTATTGAAAGATTCTGAGCAGAGGAGTGGCACAAACTGACCCATTTTCAAAGGATCCCTCTGGCTGCTATGTTGAAAATGGACAGTAGGAAGGCAAAGTAGAAGTAGAGAGACCAGGAGGCTGGTCTCCTGGAGGCTATTGCAATAATCCAAGTGAGAAAATGGAAGGACTTTATTTTTTTTCCTGAGATGAAAGAGGCAGAGATGAGTAGAAAGAAAAGATACAAGGAAAGGGGCTGTATGGAGACATGACCAATGAAGGTTTCCCATTGTGGAGTGGATAACGGACATTTTAAGAAGGTGAATGTCAAATATTACCTTTGAAATTGTTGCCATGTTTCTGTTTCTGCTTCATATTTAATCAAGCCTATTTAATCTAACCTTTAATTTAATCAAGCCTATTTTACTCACAAATGTATTGTAGGAGTGTGTCTCTCTCTGTCTGTCTATCTATCTATCTATCTTTTTTATTCTAGAAAAGGTCTGTGTGTTATAACTGGGTTGGCATATAGAACACAGTATATTCATGGTAGCAGGGGCTTGAAATCAAACATAATCAGGAGAATGAAAACCAGGGAAGTTGGCAGAATTCTTGGGGAAGGCTTTGGGTCTTGAAAGTAGATTAAGGATTTGAACAAATCTTATCTAGTTGCAAGAGGCTTGAAACTTCCAGCTGACTTCGGACTTAAGGCATGGCTAGAGATTTAAATTTTTGAGCTACACCTTATAGAAATGATGACTAATAAAGGGACTCTTGGAGGGAAAATACCAGAGAAAAAACTGTCTGTACTTTAGTATTTATTCCAGGTAAAAGAAAGAGATGGTAGATTTAGTAAAGGCAATGAGAGACTGGAGTGATAGATGAGAAGCAATGTTGCATGTTGTGGCAGAATCTGCTGGTTTCCCACCCAAATCCACATTTCCATTTCATATTTATAGAATCCTAATTTTTATTGTACACCTAAAATACTATATTTCCTATCCTCCCTATGTACCAAGGCTCGACTCAGTTCTTCCTAGTGAGATGCAAATAGAAGTTGGATGGAAATTTTTGACAGAATGAAAAGGAGCCTTAAAAATGAGCAGATAGCTGGGATGAGCTTTCCCCCCTTCCTCTATTTTTATCTCCAGGAAGTTGGAAATATTATGATGGCTGGAGCATCAGCAGTCATTTTGGACCATTAAATGCCCTTGAGGATGGACAGTAATTGCTAGGATAATGGAACAAAAAGTGGGAGGAGCCCTGAGCTTCCTATCTCCAGACTTCTTTTATGTGAAAGAAAAATAAATTATTTTTCTTATTTAGGTCACAGTTAATTTAGGTGTTCCGTCTATGCCAATATAACTGCCATACAATAATGGCAGCCACCATTTACTGAGACCTATTATATTTCAGGCATGGTGCTAAGAACTTTATATTATTAGCTCAATTAATCATCACAGTAATCCTATGAAATAGGTGCTATTATTTCCACCGATTTAATAGATGAGGAACATGAAATTTAGAAGGGTCACATAAATTCCCCAAGATCATCTAGCTAGTGTGTAGTCTCAAATTTATTTGTTAGATTTTTTTAAACATCTTTATTGGAGTATAATTGCTTTACAGTGGTGTGTTAGTTTCTGCTTTATAACAAAGTGAATCAGCTATACATATACATATATCCCCATATCTCCTCCCTCTTGCATCTCCCTCACACCCCTCTAGGTAGTCACAAAGCACCGTGCTGATCTCCCTGTGCTATGTGGCTGCTTCCCACTAAGCTATCTATTTTACATTTGGTAGTGTATATATAAATCCATGCCGCTGTCTCACTTTGTCCCAGCTTATCCTTCTCCCTCCCCATGTCCTCAAGTCCATTCTCTACATCTGCTTTCTCAGATTCACTGAAATGTTTTTTCCTCTGAGAACAAAGCTTCCAGAAACTCAAAACACCTGTATTTACTGGTGACCTAAAAGGAGCACTTACCTGCTAACTTCCTGCCTGGTTTTCAAGAAGCTTGGCAGAGATTTCCTGCTGTTACTAGGCTGCTATAAAAAAATTAATTATTCTGAATAGCTAGGTCTATTTCAACAGGAACTGCCTCACTTTTAAAATCTGTCTTTTGAAATTTTCTAATAACTATTAAGAGACCATTAGCAAAATTGTAAGGAAAATAAGAAGGTAAGACTAGTAAAGCCATTATCCCAATCATCCTTACTGAAGACACAACACACATTAGCTTCTGTGGATGTTTTTGTTTTACGATTAATCTAGATTACAGAGATGAAAGAGCTTCAAATCTTTTTTACTTATGCATGTGATTGGGAGTGGAGTATGAAAGAGTAGGTATGAATGGAAAGTATCATTTAAATATTTTATTCAAAATTACATGAACACTTATCGTTATTCAATGCCTATTAGGTGCCAGATGCCACATGAGGTACTTTACTTGTCTCATTTAATGTCATCCTTGCACCAGTCCCTGTGAGGGAGAGCACAGTTTGTAAATATGATGATGTTCAGAGACACTGAGTGAATTGCCCAAGGTCACACAGTAGGAATTTATATATAGATCTGTCTGTCTCCAAAGTGTATGCTCTTTCAGTTTATTACTCTATGACAAAAAGCATTCAGTGCTATGGGATATTTTAAACAGAGATCTGTTTTATAGAACTTCAGTGATAATGAAAACTCAAGCACCACTTGTAAACAACTCTAAATCACTGCTTCTGGTCTGGTTTGAAGTTTCCAGATCCCACGTCCTTCTCTTTCCTGCTTCTACCCTTTGACCATTTCATATATGCTAGAAGAAAGAATGCAGTTTATTAATTTTGTTCATTATTAACTGCCTTGGTAAAAGTTTTGATGAAGAAAGAAATGGAAATTAATGATTAGAATGAACTTTGTTTATTATTTTTCAATTTAATTTAATGGTACATTACCCTTCTTCATTCCCATGATTTCTTAAATTGACTTTAGTTTTTTAAAAATAATCTCTAAATTGCTCTCATTTAGCAAGTGAATGCAGTATTGTTTTTACAAATAAGAAAACTAACTTATATTTGCTTATTATAGTTTATAATTACCTTAATGGTCACATAAAAAAATAAAGTAAATTCTTAAAGCAACCAGCTTCATTTGTTACTTTGAAGAGGGCCAACAGCTGCAAAATATCAATAGTAGCATGGTTCTGGGAGAGCTTAGTACAGTAGGGTTTCAACTGAATCGCATATTGGTTCGCTTGATGGATAACCTATGTATACAGTTGATGCTTAAAATCCTTACCAGTAGCTGTAAGGTTTTATCACCATTAGCAGTTACTAACGTCATGCAATATACTTTAAAGTTTCTGCTTAAAGGAAATTTATCATTTGCTAAATTTTACATGAAGGTTATTGACTATTTTGGTAGCTATAACATGTATACCCTTATATATATAATGTATAACCTCTATGGAAATTTTGAAAAACAAATGAATATTGTTATGTAATTTCTGTTTTGTATATCTATCTAGCTAATGGGGTCTGGAGAAAGTAATAATCAAATGCTTGTGTTTTTCTCTCTTTACATTTGAGTAATAAAGTATTTTTCAGTTTCCTTTATGGGTTGTATATTGACTATGTTATTACTATTAAGAAATGATTGCAATACATTGATTATTCAATGTGTGTAGAACATTCATGTCTTTGGAAACATATGGGAAAGGGGAAAATATCTAAATATTTACAAGTTGTTTGACAAGATTAAATAATCCCATTATCACTAACTTGTTGCTGATAGTATTTGTGGGTAAATGTGTAGGAAAAAGAGAGTTTACCTATAGACTCAGACCACTGGGCTTGTCTGTTTTCACCCAATTCAAAGCTTTCCTAGAGTTGGGGGATAAGCAGGGATCATGTACTTCCACTGCAAAAAGGAAAATTTGTTTGAGGGTATAATTTTGCCTGAATTTTCATTGTGGTAGGAAGGATTACTTGCCTGGCCTTCTATACAAGTTTAGGGGACATTTGCAGCCCCTGTTCTAGAATTAGATTGCAGTAAATTTTGGGGCTGGGGGTGGCTCATCAAGATGCTTTTCCCTGTAATCTCAGGTTTTAGAATGATGGTCCCAGGGAATAAGATGGAATAGTTTGCATTAGAAATTTTTCTCATCCCTTCTTGTTAGAATTTGGAATTGGAGACTGTCAGGGTAGCCTCAGGCAGTGTTCAATGGCAAGGACAGGAAATTGAGCTGAAGAACTGAAATGGCCTTGAGTCAGGCCTGACACAAAGGACTAAAGATGTGTGAAGGAGGACTGGTTTTTATATAATGTGTTTGTGACCATAACCAGTTACTCAAGCACGGTGGTTCTCAAAGTTTGGCATGCATCAGAAGCTCCTGAAGGGATTGGTAAACACAGATGTTTTGAGCCCCCACGTCTAGAGTCCTGATTCAATAGGTTTAGGGTGATGTCTGAGAATTTTCATTTTCAGTGAGTTCCTGGGTGATTTTGCTGCTGCTGGTTCACAGACCGCACTTTGAAAATCATTGCCCCCAGCATACAGACAAGCTTTGTGTAAGGGAGTTCCTGTGAATCCAGAGTGCTGTGACTATGATGCTAACATGTGAGACGTTATGGGGCTTTGGCAGGAATTCAGCCCAGAAAAGGCATCTGTGGAGCAGTGGGCAGCTTCTTTTGGATGGGGCCTAATATGTCTTTTGTAGCTGTGCTATATCTTTTAATCTCACTCACCTCTCCTGGAGGAGAAGGGATAGGGAGATTTTGCTGAGCACATGATATCGGAGCTGGGTCTTGAATAAGTTCTTCGGAAAGAAAATGTTTCTAGCAGAGGTACAGCTTGCATAAAGGCAGAAAACAGCATGATAGTGTGGTGATGTGTGTGTGTATGTGCACACGTGTGTGCCTAAGGAGTGAGAGATGGAGCTGGAAAGGTAGGCAGGGAATGGAATAAGATAGGTTTTTTTATACATACAGAGCAACTTAGACATTGATTGAAGAGTATGGTTTCAGACAGTGCTCCAAGAACCCTTTCAGGCACATGGTGATGGAAGTGAATAGGGTGTTGGGACTCTCATACTCATTTCAGCCAGGGTTTATTTACATATTTTATAAATTTGGGTTTTTCCTAGTCTCTGTATTAAATAAAGCATTCTACAGTTCTCATAGTCACCCTTGGTGGTTATGTCTTTCTTGCCATTTCTGGTATAATCTTTACATTTTCAGCATGTCACCTTTAAAACCATATGCCATTGTCTTAGCTAATCTATGAATTGCTTGGACCATCATTTTTTTGTTGTTCTACTTCACTCTCTTCTCATGAAGACAATATGTGATTGAATAATCAGAATTATATCTTGTGGAGGCTCTTGTCCCTTTAACCTCTATTTTCCCTTTTAGGATTACATGCCATAGAATCATGAAATTTTCTCCAAACTTTCAAATTCTTGTCTTGCTACAGTCTAGACTTATATTAAGCCATCTGGCTCAACCTTTACCTTGCTGGTTATTGTAAGCCTCCTAGTGACAGGGCACCTGAATCCTAAGCTTCTTAGCACTTTTGTTTCACTAACCAATTCTTTTTTGGTCTTAAGTCCCTAGGTGTTTCCTTGATCTTCTCAGTACCCAAATTGTGAAGACCTGTCATATGTTTTGTTTGTACTAAATGAGAGACAAGAACTAATTGAGGCCCTCATCATGACTGTGCCTATTTTGTGACCTGTCTCAGTAGCACATTCTAGAATTGGCTTAAGAATGTTACAATATCATTATAATACTTTTTATTTCTTTCTTCCCACAAATTTCTAACAAAATGTTTATCTTCATTAATTTACTTCTACTGCACTTACCTTCTACCAATCTAGTGAGTCATTTTATTAAAATAGAGTAACTCAGAAAAAAAAAGAAAAAATAAAAGAAAATAGGGTAACTCCTCTTATTATTTTTTTGCATCTTTATTGGAGTATAATTGCTTTACAATGTTGTGTTAGTTTCTGCTGTATAACAAAGTGAATCAGCTATATGTATACATATATCCATATACCCCCTCCCTCTTGCATCTCCCTCCCACCCTCCCTATCCCACCCCTCTAGGTGGTCACAAAGCACGAAGCTGATCTCCCTGTGCAAAGCAGCTGCTTCCCACTAGCTATTTTACATTTGGTAGTGTATATATGTCAATGCTACTCTCTCACTTCGTCCCAACTTCCCCTTCCCCCCTTCCCGTGTCCTCAATTCCTCTTATTATTACACCTGAAACATATAGGCTTATACTAGCAATTATCAATAATACCTATATGATCATGGTTATTGTCCTATATTATACATTTAAGCTTGATGTTCATTTCAATTCAATCTTGTTGGTTTTCAGGGCTCTGCACATAGCTACATAACAATGTTAATACCAGTGATTGTTAAGTAGCACTTCTAATTTTTAAAATTGCTTTCTCATGGTAATTGTTGGACATCTGCTCTCCAGTTAGATTTTCAGGCAGACTGATGGGAGAGACTTGTTGGAAAGATAGAACTTTCAGCATTTCTCAATAACACTTAGAAATGATTTTCTAGTCTGTGTTCAGTGGTAACCATTCTTGATGTATAAGCCCAGTTAAGAGAACTCTTTTAAGAAGGGTGGCAGAAAATATGAGGAAGAAAAACTGGGAAAGGTGCTAACCTTGCACCCAGTTGGGGATTTGGCAAGCTTTGCACACAATAGAACTTGACTAATCTTTCCCCTTAGAGATCACTGTTTGAGGACACCATTAGACTGAGACACACAATTGTATTTTTCCATTGTAAAACAAAACAAAGATCATAAAAGAATGAAATGTGGTATTATTGGATTCTTTCTGGATAAAGGTATGCAATTTGCCTTTGCTATGATAAGTAGATTCTATTAGAATGGTTATGTAGCTACAGATGACCACTAATTGTTATTTAATTTATACAGAGCTTGGAAACCCAATTTATTTAAGCAAGTGAATTATTTGTGATAAATCATTAATTCAATATTTTAATTTATGCTTTTGAAGATCATGACAAGCTTACCTTTAGAAGTCTGTGTTATCTCAATATATATTTTTCTTCTCTGTGAATCTTCTTTCTACCTTGCTGTGATGACTCTAATGTTAGTGCTCACATGGACAAAATGTTTGCTTTCATTTTTTTCAGTGTTACTGATTTTGTTTTACACAGTGATTTTGATCCTTTTGCTTATCACTCTTTGAGAATATTGGTTCATTCCCAGTGCTCTTTGGGGAACTGAATGAAGAAGAGAGTTTATAACCCTACAAAGTCTTGTACCAAAATATTTATTGGTTAAGTGGTTTCCCTGACCATTGCTATCCATTCTGTAATAGTGCTTTTCTTATTCCAATATTTTTTCCTTGTTAACTATGATCACAGACTTGAGATATTGAATGAGATATTGGCTTGCTTATTTTGGAGGATAAGAGAATTATTGGAGATAGAATTGAAACATGGTTACTTTAGCTGTGGAATTTATAGTGTGTATTTCCACTGGATTATAGTTAGGTCAAGGGGTGATCTGTTATAAAAACTGTTTAGGATTAGAAGTAGTTCTATCCAGAAGTAAGTGTTAATGGATTTTTTGGTAAGTGTTATATAGAACCCAGAATTTGGGTACCTGGAGCCTCGAAAAGAGGAGGAAAAAATACAGGCAAAAACAAGGCTAAAAGACTATAGTGCATACCAGAAATCACATGTAAATTTGAGTTAGAACAAACTTACAGAATAAAATGCTCTTTAAAAAATAGTTATAAGACAAATGGCATTTTCTCAAATCCCTTGCTTTTGGATATTTCAGTCTAATAAAGCTACATTGAAACTTCTGATAAAGATTCAGTTTGCATGGCCAGGAACATAAGCACTCTTCAGGCTAGCATAGGAAAGGACTTCCATCTACTTTCCAGGTTTTGTTTGTTTCTTAAATCTTATTCCAGTGACCTTTCTGAACACTAAAATTTCTCTAGTTCAGCTGTCTTATGGTTTCTTATGTTTTAAAAGCACCTGCTTCATCCACTAAGGAGAATGGATGGAAACCTTCGATAGGAGGTGAGCCCTTAGTGTTTTTCATCAAGTAAAACTATGACAAAGGCTTCTGATGGGACTAAAGAGAAATACGTGAATAAAAAGACAACTGCTTCTTGAGCTTTTCCTGAAGATGGCACTAGTGTTACTTAGATAAAGAACATTTTTATGCTTAGCAGCTGTTAGCTCATTGTGCACAGTGAAAAGATTTATATGTCCTGGGAAACTAAGTAGATGTCTAACAGTAAGTAGTCACTTATCTGTGCATGATTGAACCCCAGAATGGTTCAACCAGTCCTTTGGGAGATCTACTTTTCAATTAATGCATTCACATGGACAGTAAAATCTGATGGAATACTCTTTTTGACCAGGGAAGAGGACTACTACCAAAATCATATTACAAAGCTCCAGGCCCATTCTCTCAGTTGCAAAGTATAAAAACCTAGTAGATTTATTCTGATAATCTTAAAGGTTAATTCAACAAAGACTTATTGAACACTTGTTTGAGGTAATGCATTGTTCCAGATTGTTTTGGAGGATTCAGGATTAAAAACCAAAACAAACATGATCTCCATCTTCTCACATCTCTCAAGACATATGCATAAATACACAAGATACAAGTGTCTTAGTCCATTCATGCTGTTGTAAAAAAATATCACTGACTGGGTAGTTTATAAGCAACAGAAATTTATTTCTCAGAGTTCTGGGGGCTGGAAGTCTGTGATCAGGGTGCCAATATGGTTGAGTGAGGGCTCTCTTCTAGGTCACAGACATCTCATTGTGTCCTCTCATGGTGGAAGGGTCTAGAAATCTCTCTGGAGCCTCTTTTATAAGGCACTAATACTACTTATGAGGGTTCCACTCTTATGACTTAAGCACCTCCCAAAAGCCCACCTCCTAATACCATCTTCTTTAGGGGTTAGGATTTCAATATATGAACTTGGGGAGGATGCAAACATTCAGACCTTAGCATAAAATTAGTTTCATAAGTCATAGACAAATTACTAGTAAGAAGTTATTGGAGTAAAGGAGGAGTGTTGAGGTGGGTTTGAGATGGACTGTGAAAGGAGGGCCTGCCTTCAGCTGAATATGAAGTGAGGAAGAGACAAAATAGAATTTTCAATAAGGGAACTGGATGAGGGAAGCAGTGTGTAGAGAATGGTGTTTTTTTTGTGTTTAATGATTCATTCAGGGACTGATATATTCTATGCTCTCTGTTAGGTGCTCTAACACATGACTGTATACTACTGTTGTCTTAGTTCAGGTTTCTATAACAGGTATACTATAGACTGAGTGGCTTAAACAACAAACATTGATTTCTCACAGTTCTGGAGGCTGGGAAGTCCAAGATCAAGGTGTCAGCAGATCCAGTGTCCGGTGAGGACCTGTTTCCTGGTTAGCAGATGGCCACCTTCTCATTTTATCCTCACGTGATGGAGAGCAGAGAGAGAGGAAGCAAGGTCTCTCATGTCTTTTCTTATAAGGACACTAATTCTATTCATGAGGGCTCTCCCTTATGACCTAATTACCTCCCAAAGGCCCCAACTTGAAATACATCATGTTGGGGATTAGGCTTCAATATATGAATTTGGTGGGGGGCACAAACATTCAGCGCATCACAACTTTCTAATTTTGTGCTCTTGGGTTATTTAACCTCTTTGTGCCTTTCTTTCCTCATCACTAAAATGAAGGTGATAAGAGTACTTACCTCAAAGGGTTTCTGAGGGGATTAAATGAGCTAGCACATGCATAGTACCTAGCCATAGTAATAAGTATTACTGTAATTATAAAAATAAATGTTAGATGTTATTATGAATATTTGTATTTTATGCCAATCATTCTATTAGAGAATTCTGATTCTTTTGAGAGACTAAGAATTAAGTATCCCTACAATTTTACATATAAGAAAATATAGGCTTAGGAAAATTAACTTGCTAAAGAGATACAGGCTACATTTTTTAATTGAAATATAATTGACAGTTAAAAATATGTTTAAGGTATACAATTTGATGATTTAATATACATATACATTGTTAAATAATCACTATAATCAAGCTAATTAACATGTCCATTAATACAGGCTGCATTTGAACCAAGGCCAAATCTATCCTGTTTTCTGCTTCATCATTCAATTCTTAATAATTATGTTGTATGTAATCAGTCTGTGTGGTGAATGGATAGCAAGGAGCTACAGTTGGATTTAAAGATAATAGGGGCCCAGAGTGGAGGGCTTCTAATGCCTTGGCCAAGAGTTTAAACTTTGCTATGCTATGGGAAATAATTATGGACTCTCATGGGCATTGCCTGTTTCCCTTGGCAAAGAATGAAAGATAACTAGCATCTGCAAAGGTCAGTTATCAGGTGTGGTTGAAGGCCACAAGAAAAAATTATTCAAATATTAAATGTCTGCCAACCACTCCTTTATAGATTTGTGTCCTGGTCTGGAGGAATGTTCTTAAGGTACCATACTGGGCTATGCAGGGAGATAGGCAAGAGATCTGAACATGGGACAATAGTTAACTTTTAGATAAAGGTTGAAAAAGAGGATTAATTCAAGTGGTTAGGGGAGAATCAAGAGATAGTCTGAGTGTCATGGGTCCAAATAATGGGAAAGTTTCAGAAAAGAACAAAGCTTTGACTGCTATAGAGTGGTTGAGCAAGACAGTTGCTGAGAAGAAGTGATTGGACTTCCTGGATAGATGGACATCTGTGACAGTTCAGAGAACAGATCAGTCAAATGTTGGGGTTTCAAACTGAGAGGTGAAGTAAAGAGAGAGTGAGAAAAATAAGTGGGGACAAATATAGATTAGTCTGATAAGAACAAAGTTTGGAGATAAAAGAAAGATAATTGTAATTTAAGGAAGAAATATTATTACTAAGGGAGAAGTGTTATCACTGAAGGTTTTCTTTTAGTAAGAGAATGGAGATTGGTAGTACTTTAAGGGACTACAGTAGCAAAGGAGACTAAAATGGAATAGCTGAAGAAGGAAAGGAGAAAGCAATGAGATATTTTGGGATGGGCCAAGAGAATATCAGAGGAGTGATCAGTAATGTCAAATGCAGAAGAGAAATCAAATAAGATGTCTTTGGAGGAGTGAGAACAGAAAATGTGTGTAGAAGCTTCTTTTGAAGAGCTTGTTGTGCTTGGTTATGAAGAAAAGGAGAGAAGAGAGGCAGCCCCAGAGGTGGTGGGGTATTTGTTTGTTTGTTTGTTTTTATTTTTAAGGATGGGAGTGTATTTATAGTCTTTGGGGAAGATACTAATAAAGCTGAAGCCAGAGAAAGAGAAGTAAGCAATGAAGGCCAGGGAAACAATAATAGAGAATCTGATCAGGAGCTCAAAGGGGTTTAGTCATCCAGGGCAATGAAGGTTGGATATGTTTGTGGATGGAGATGGGATGTTAAAGGAGCTCTTTTTTGCTTCACAGAGAAAATAGACCAGGGACTATTCCATACACTCTGAATTCTCCTATATGACATATAAAGCCCTTGACTAATTCCCTAGTTTACATCTCCTGCCCCTCTGCTTGTGACACAGCACCATTTAGACCTGTTACCCAAGTGCTATTCATATCCTGAGTCTTTTCCTGTGCTGCTCCCTCTGTTAGAAAGTTTTCTTTGGATACTTCTGCTGTTCAAATAGAATTTCATGTCCTTCTTGTGGCCCTCTGTGTCTTGAGTCCTATAAAGCCCTCCCAAATAGACCATTAGATTGAAAGCACATTAGGAACAGGGACCATTTTCCAGTTACCTTTTTATATCTGGCTCATAGACCGCAGTAGTTGCTCAATAATATTTGTTGAATTTCATTTCTCCATTTTTCAAAATAACACTTTTGTGCATTTTTTAAAGTTTTTATAGAAATTGGAGATGATTCCAACTTATATACTTTCAGTTTATAAAGTTGAATTAGAGACTGATTTGATTTTAAAACTAGTGGAGCTAATATTTTACTGGCTAACTCACTCGCTTAAGTGCACACTGTCTTTGATTGTTTGACTTGGTGTGTGTGTCTGCCATCTGTGTGTGGATCATGGGTCACTAACCAGTGTTAAATCTGTGAAGCACAGAACGTTTGTCTTATTTTCTAAATCTACAACATAGCCTTGCCAGAACCATGCTCAATAGATGCCTAACAAACAGCTAGTAAATTTAATTAAATAAGTAGACTTACATATGATTTATAAGTAAATCATACTTATAGGTAGAGTGTTTTCTTGGAGAACTAATTTTACATCCCTGTGTCATAGTTACTGCTCTGTGAAGTGGCCTCATCTGCTAACATATTTCCCACAAGTATTAAGCAAGTTATATTGATTAATAATTTTTTCTCATAGAAGATAAGCACTGTACAAGTAATTTTTCACCAGGAGAAAGTTTCATAGTCATGTGCTGACCTTTTCAGTAGATGACTATACATGGGTAATATAATCTGCAACAACCATATTTGTATGCAAAGACCAATTGATAAATAATATAATGATTCTTTTGCTCTTATTTAAATAAACATGGATGTATTGTCTTGGTTCCTTAAATGATCAGTTCTCTCTTCTGTCCTATTTAGATTATTTTATATTTCTATCTCCTTTCTTCTGTAGTTTGTCATACATCTCACCTCAGTCCAAGATATTACTCCCTGATCTTTGTTTTTTCTTCCTCAGGTCATAGGGTTTCTCACCACCTGGAGTGCAAACACTGTCACTGTATACTGATGGTTTTCATATTATGTGTTGACAGTGCTACTACTCAGGAGTGGGAACATGGTCAAAAAGACAGATATGACCATCCATCCTTTCCAGAGAATATTGCTGTGATAAGGAACATTCACAAGAGGCTTTTCTGTTTTAGCTCCCAAGGTAACTTGGGTGTGCACATCTTACTTTTTATTTTCCAAACATATACTGTTGCTAAGTTTCTGAAGGCTTTGCTTGACATCATATCCTAGAGTTTGCTTCTGTGAGTTTTGCTTAGCATGCATGCAAAGAAATAGTGGTGTCGACATTCTCTATCTTATTTAGAATATTTTATTGTGGGCCCGATGTATATGTAATTTAATTTTAAATAATAAATTGAGTACAAATGGAAATAGTGTGCTATCTTCCAAAACACACTTCCTAGAGTCTTTTTCTTGAGATTGCTGTGACTATCAAAGGTTACTATTACAGAAACATAATCTTGTGTACCACTCCATATTTGAATGTGCTTCAGGAAGACAATATCTCAAGATAAAACGCAATCAGATTTTATTTTAAGTCCTTCAGCAGTAAACAAAATTTCAGTGTGTCTGTAATGTGATTTTTCTATAAAGACTCATCCCATGATGTTACATTTAATCAATTTCTTAATTAATATTTGTATTAGTACTCTTACTATTTTATTCAGACTACAGATACCATTAGTAAAGAAAGTAGATTAAATTGAGTAAAAATTAATAGAGTAGGTAAAAAGAGTGTAAACTTAGAGGGGAATATTGGAGAATCTGTTTATAACCTTTATTTGAAATGGTGAAAAGACACAAAATGTAGATATTCAGTAGTAGCAAATGATAAATGTGATAATATCAAAATTTAAAACTTTTGTTAAAATTAGACCCTATAAAGTCAAGACAGGCAGTACACTGGAAAATGTTTATTCATTCACTTTCTTAATCATATTTCCAGTAAACATTTATTGAGCACAAATTATGTGTCAGCCGTTTCCCTGGTGACGCAGTGGTTAAGAATCCACCTGCCAATGCAGGTGACACAGGTTTGATCCCTGGTCTGGGAGGATCTCACATGCCGCGGAGCAACTAAGCCTGTGCACCACAACTACTGAGTCTGCGCTCTAGAGTCCGTGAGCTACAACTACTGAGCCTGTGTGCCACAGCAACTGAAGCCTGTAGGCCTAGAGGTGGTGCTCTGCAACAAGAGAAGCCACCGCAATGAGAAGCCTGCTCATCGCAACAAAGAGTAGCCCCCACTCACTGCAACTATAGAAAGCCCGTGTGCAGCAACAAAGACCCAGCACAGCCAAAAATAAATAAATAAAATAAAATAAATTTATAAAGCAAACAAACAAACAAATTATGTGTCAGATATCACTTTTGGCTCTAGGGATCTAGCAGTGAACAAAACAAAAAAAACCATTGCCATGGTTTATAGTGGATTAACATTCAGAATATATGAAGAACTCCTTCAAACAAAACAAAACAAAAGCCCAATGAGCAAAGGAGATAAGTAGGTAATTCACAAGGAAAATACATATGGCCAATGAACTATTAAAATCTTAAAAAAATATCTTTTAAAATCTCAGTAATAGGGCTTCCCTGGTGGCGCAGTGGTTGAGAGTCCGCCTGCCGACACAGGGGACACGGGTTCATGCCCCGGTCCGGGAAGATCCCACATGCCGTGGAGCAGCTGGGCCCGTGAGCCATGGCCACCAAGCCTGCGCATCCGGAGCCTGTGCTCTGCAACGGGAGAGGCCACAACGGTGGGAGGCCCATGTACCAAAAAAAAAAAAAAAAAAAAAAAAAAATCTCAGTAATAACTGGAGGATACAAATTAAATTAAAACAATGAAATAGCAAATTTTTCTCAAAAAATTGAGAACTAAGAAAGAACGACAAATCCAGTGACAGTAATAGTGTTGGGCAATGGGTAGTTTCAAGCATTTTGGTGTTCCAATAAGTTGGTACAGTCCTTTTGGGAGACAACCTGGTAGAATCTTCCACCATGAAACTCTGCTACTCAGTATATATCTGCCATGGACTGAATGTTTGTGTATCTTCAAAATTCATATGTTGAGTTTCTAATTCTCAATGTGATGGGGACTTAACGGAAGTAGTTAGGATTAGATGAAGTCATATAAGGACACAGCAAGAAGACAGTTGTCTACAAGCCAGGAAGAGTGCTCTCGTGAGAACCTGACCAAGCTGATACCCTGATCTTGGACTTCCAGGCACCCGAACTGTGATAAAATAAATTTATTTTATTTAAGTGTATGGTATTTTAATTTTTATTTTATTTATTTATTTATTTATTTATTTAAAAAATTAATTTAATTTATTTTATTTTTGGCTGCTTTGAGTCTTTGTTGCTGCACATGGGCTTTCTCTAGTTGTGGCAAGTGGGGGCTACCCTTCATTGTGGTGTGCAGGCTTCTCATTGTGGTGGCTCCTCTTTTTCGTGGAGCATGGGCTGTAGGCACATGGTCTTCAGTAGTTGTAGCACATGAGCTCAGTAGTTGTGGCTCATGGGATCTAGAGCACAGGCTCAGTAGTTGTGGCCCACGGGCTTAGTTGCTCCACGGCATGTGGGATCTTCCCAGACCAGGACTCGACCCTGTGACCCCTGCATTGGCAGGTGGATTCTTAACCACTGTGCCACCAGGGAAGCCCAAGTGTATGGTATTTTGTTATGGCAGTCTGAGCTAATACAATATTCTAGAAGAAAAATAGTGCACAATTATGTTCATTGAGTTTTTTTTCTTTTTTAGCATTTTTCATTGGTAAAAATGGAGGATGGTTGAAGGAGGGATAAATGGATGGACCACAGAGGATTTTTTTTTAAACTTCTTATTTATATTGGAATACAGTTGATTAACAATGTTGTGTTAGTTTCAGGTGTACAACGAAGTGATTCAGTTATACATGTATCTATTCTTTTTCAAATTCTTTTCCCAATTAGGTTGTTACAGAATATTGAGCAGAGTTCTCTGTACTATACAGTAGGTCCTTTTTGGTTATCCATTTTAAATATAGCAGTGTGTACATGTCAATTCCAAACTCCCTAACTATTACCCCCGCCCCCACCGTTCCTCCCTGGTAACCATAAGTTCATTCTCTACACAGAGGATTTTTATGTCAGTGAAAATATTCTATATGATACTGTAATGGAGGATACATGTCATTATACATTTGTCCAAACCTGTAGAATGTACAACACTAAGAGTAAAATATAATGTAGACTACAGACTTTGGGTAATAAAGATGTGTCAACATAGGTTCATCAGTTATAACACATACCACTCTGGTGTGGAATGTTGATAAAGGGGGAGGCTATGCATGTGTAGGGGCAGTGAGCATATGGGCTAACTCTGTACCTTCTGCTCAGTATTGCTGTGAACCTAAAACTGCTCTAAAAAATAAAGTCTTCAGAAAATAGGAGAAGCCCGCGAGCCACAACTACCAAAGGCTGCGCACCACAGCTACTGAAGCCCTTGCACCTACAGCCTTTGCTCTGCAACACGAGAAGCCACCATGATGAAAAGCCTGTGCACCACAACGAAGAGTAGCCCCCGCTCACTGCAACTATAGAAAGTCCATGCACAGCAACAAAGACCCAATGCAGCCAAAAATATAAATAAATAAATAAATAAATAAATAAATAGGAGAGAATAAAACAAAACAAAACAAAATGGAGATAATCCAAATATTCATATTGAGTGGATTGTTAAATAAAACATGATATATCCACCCTCGGAATATTATAGCAGATTTCTATTACTGACATGAAAAGATCTATAAGAAAATGGGTAAGAAAAAGAGTTAAAATGGTATTGGGTTTTGATCCTACTTATGTAAAATAAACATGAAAATACACAAAACAAAGCCATATATTTACATATGTATGTATTTATATATTTTATATGTATGTATGTCAATACATATAAAGAGGTAATGTTAATATTGATTGCCCCTCTGGGAAGGAGGATTGGAAGAGAAATCCAGGGGAAGTTTACCATCACCTAAATGATTTGACTTCTATGCAATAGAGAATTAGTTTAATAATTGTATAATTAAACTTGTTTTAAAAAAACACAATTGCAGAAAATTTTTAAAAAGTCAATGAGCAGAAAAGAAAATTGGCAGCTGAGAGTATTCAGAGAACTGAGTTCTCCAAAGTACAAGAACATAGTGCCTAGTCAGGTTTGTCTGAAGTGCAGGCCAGAACTTGAAGAAGTGAGAAAAAAAAACCTGAAAAATTGAATTAGAAGTGTTTTTATGTAGTTTTTAAGGTTGGCCTACATTCTGGGGATTAGATTTGAAGCAGACATATGGGATTTTTGGACCTGTATTTTATGAAGTTTTATCTGTTGTACAGGATGGATTGGAAAGAATAGAGATAAGAAGGTTAAGGCTTTTTTTTTTTTTTTTTGCGGTACGCGGGCCTCTCACTATTGTGGCCTCTCCTGTCGCGGAGCACAGGCTCCAGATGCGCAGGCCCAGCAGCCATGGCTCACGGGCCTAGCCGCTCTGCGGCATGTGGGATCTTCCCGGACCGGGGCACGAACCCGTGTCCCCTGCATCGGCAGGCGGACTCTCAACCACTGCGCTACCAAGGAAGCCCCCAGGTTAAGGCTTTTTTTGTGTGTGTGACAATTTCAAGAAGAAAACATGTATAAGATCCCATAAAACCAACTTACAAATATATTCCTGGTGGTTGATAGTAGAAATGACTGAGCACACTTACACATTAATGTATCTACATAATTTTCCCATCTTAGCTACTGTTATCTTTTGTATATATTTAAGGAAATTTCAAGATGTCAAAATTAGTAGACATTAGCAAAAATTTTAATCTATTTTTCAAGAGCACTTGTTCTGCTTTTTTTCTATTCCCTTGGCTTCGGATTCTTAAGAAACCATGAACATTACATCAGGTCAAAAAGACAGATGATACCTACTTCAACATTTATCTCAAGGAATCCTTCTTACTTCTTTAAATAAAAAAGATGGATATTGAGAAAGTCATCAGTCACCACTGCTTTTTCCCCCACTGGTAATAAAGATGGAGTCAATCAACCTGAGCATCTGCCAGGGTCAGCAGAATAGAAGAGACTTTTGACATGGAAACACATTTCATGATATAGCTGTCCCTCCAGAATGCATACTAATTTTAACCCTGGACTTACCTTATTGTTTTTAAGAAGAAAGGTTGATGTTCTTGTATCTCAGGCAAACTGTCTACCTTATCCTATGCTGTGTTTCATCACCAAGGTTGTTTAAGACTATCTATCTCATAATTTTCACAAAACCACACCTCCCAATTGCATTTTCACCTCCTAGAGTGTGGTTTTAACAAGTTAAAAGGATAAAAAGAAATCTGTTTTCTGTAGGACACAGCATACATTTGCTGCTACATACTTGTCAAGTTTTCAAAAGTGAAATTACAATGGAGATGATAAATGAAGGTGGTGTTCCTATGTTCCCTTCTCTTTTCAAGTCCATTTAATTCTCCTCCTTCCCTCCATTCTCAATCTCTCCCCTCTTACAACACCCATTCTTGTTGTGCCCACTATATTTAATGGACAGACATTTGTCTTGTGCCTACTGAATGCGAGCCCCCAGAGCAAGAGAACAGTTTTGCCTTAACTGTGGATAGAAAAGAATGGAAAAGGAAATGCGATATAGTGGCCATGAGTTTCTTGAGCACAGGATATTTTCATTCAACAAATATTGAACACTAGGTACTAGGGACACATACTTTAGATGGCAATTCTGCCTTAGAGGGGCTCATATGAATAGGAAAGGCCTGGAGGTAAACATGCCATTGTAATACAATATCATAGCTATAACAGAGGTATTTAAAGATTCTGCATAAATTCAGAATCAAGCTAAAAACTCTGAACTCATGCGAAGAGAGATCAAGGAAGGCATCATAAAGGAGATGCCACCTTGATGACCAAAGGAGCAGTGCAGTGAGAAGAAGGGAGTGAAGGCTCTTCCAGGCAGTGCGCATGTCATGTGTCAAGGTAGAGAGCAGAAAAGCATTTATTACTAGAGGAAAGAAAGTTGTTCAGTGCGGTTAGATAACAGGATGAGTGGAGGCGAGTTTGGGGAAGAACTGGGGGTGGGGTAGGGGATGGCTAGATGGGACGCTGCGCTGGCAGGAATGACCAGTCACTGTTCTCAATGTTTTATGTTTTCTAACATTTATTCCTTACAAAAATTCCGAGTCAAGAATTATTACCCCTATTTTTCAAAAAAGGAATCTCAGCTCAGCTAAAGTAAAAACAAACCCCTAAATATCTCAAATTTACGTTGGCAGGAAGTGGCAGAGACAGGATTTGGATTCAGGTCTAACAGGCTTTAAAGCCTGTGTGATTCATAGAAGAGTGCAAGGGAAAGGGAAGTCTGCCTGTGAAAAGTCTTGTTTGTAATGGGAATTTGAATTTTATGTATATGCAGTAGGAATTCAAAGAAGCATTTTAAGCAGTAGGAAAGGAATAGTCCATCATACAGAAAGAGGAAAGCAATGGGTTTTTTTTTTTAGAATTTCTTTTGCTAATGTTAGTAACATACAATCATTAGTACGAGTTAAAGATTTGTCTCAAGTCAATAATTGGGCAGGAACAAAGTATAATTAAGTTGTTCTATGGTAACTGAATGTAGTCATCTATATAAAATTAAAGTAAGATATAATTTAATTTGAAAAGCACCTGAAAAGGACAAAAAGCTAAAGCTATCTGATTGCTCAATTTTCAGTACATTCTCAGCTCATCGACATTTAAATGAATTAAGAACAGAGACAAGCTCAAGTACATCTGCAAAAGCATGCTTTCATGATTATTTAGGGCTGATGTCAACACAGGACCCAAACAAACCCAGTATGACACAATGACTGTCTTAGCCAGGCTTTTCATACTTGGTGATATATTCAAAATCTGTATAAATTTGAAGCAAATCTGTAAAATTTGTTAGCATCAGGTGGAGGTCGGTGTACAAACTGATTTTTATACAAACTGATTTTTATCTGAAACAAAAGGCATATTGTACTATGTAGTTTTACAGGAAATAAAGTATAAATCAAGAAGAGTCCATATATTAGGCCCTGTGATGTCCTTGTGCTACGTGCACAGAAATTCAATTGAAGCTAAAAGCACAGTGACCTGTTATATGGCAAATGCTTGCATTTATTTCCTTTCCTTTTTTTTTTTTAAAATGAGTAAAACCATTAATAAACTGGATAGCTTGATATATTAATCTGCTCATGTTATATTTTATTGCAAAGTATGTGTGTGTTGTAAAGGAAATCTCAATATAGAAATTAACTTCAAAAGAGATTTTTAAAAAAAGTGAGGAAGTGGTACTTTCCCCTCTGAATTCCATATTTTTTTTTTTTTTTTTCTTTTTGCGGTATGCGGGCCTCTCACTGTCGTGGCCTCTCCCGTTGCGGAGCACAGGCTCCGGACGCGCAGGCCCAGTGGCCATGGCTCACGGGCCCAGCCGCTCCGCGGCATATGGGATCCTCCCAGACCGGGGCACGAACCCGTATCCCCTGCATCCGCAGGCGGACTCTCAACCACTGCGCCACCAGGGAGGCCCTGAATTCCATATTTAAAGATGATGATTATAGGTTGAGTGGACTCATTCAACTTGATTCTTCTACTTTGACTTCTGATTCTTCTACTTATTAGCTGGATAATCTGAGCAAGTTACTTACGAGCTCTGAGCCTCAGTTTCCTCAACTGGAAAATAGGAATGAAACCACCCCTCCCTCTAGAACTGGTATGAAGATTAAGTGTGATAACTCCCCACTGCCCTGCCTATAGGAGGTCCCATATAAATTGTTTTGGTTTCAACATCTGGTTGCTGCCAAAGTAGACAGTCTTGCTGAGAAATATATTTGTTTATACAAAAATAAATTAAAGATGATTATAAGTATGAATCTTAGGCTTTATCTGAATATTCAAATACTGTTTTATGTTCATATTAGTTATGCATTAGAAAGTTGGAATTCTGATGCTTCTGCCTTCCTTAAAGCAGTTGCTGTTCATCAGAAGAGATTTTTAAAAAGATAACAGCAGGATGGGGTGTCCTGCTCATGAAGAAACCCTTATCTGGAGCATAACTTATGAAGGTGCTTTCTTTCCTCCCCAAACGTAGTTTTGAGATTCTTATGAGAAAACAGCTTGGTTCTAATAGCCAATCTGCAGGATAAAGCACGATCTCACTGTCTCCCTTATGACAGAGCTAGTTTTGAAGCCAAACCAAAAAAGGCTTCAGAGATGCTCAGGATAACTCTGCCAAGAACTAGGGCGAGGGCCCCTTTTTTTTTTCCCCCTTTCCCTTGCAGCTGACTTTGGGATCTGTAATTTATGGGTTGCCATGGAAACAAGTCATATGTGTGAGTTCCCATGACAAAAGTGCCAGCCCTTGACTGGTGAATATTCAAGGTGGCACCAGGCTCATCTACGCTGAGAATAGTTCAGTTCTAAAGCATCCAAAAACTTAATAGTCATAGCTGTAGCAAAGAGGGCACTGTTTTAGTGAATTAGAAAACAATTGCCTAATACATTTCTCTACCACATGGAATATGCCTGCTTAGACATAAAGAGTAGGTTCTTCCATGTGGGTGTGTCATGGTGTGTATACACATGTTGACTAGGACATGTTGATTTCTTTTCCACAAACGATGAATGAAATATTAATAAGACTACTGACTTGAAGTTTTAGTGTTATGTTTTACTCAATCACTTTTGGTATCTTTAAAGCAATCTTGAAAAATAACTCCTCCTAATATGCTGCTTTAGAAACCAGTATTTATTTAATTTAGTTGTTTAGTTTAGTTGAGCTGTCAGCATAAAACCTCATGCTAAAGGAAGGTTAATAGATTACAAACTATTCTCATTGTTCTGTGGGTAGTTTTATGTGCTCTACAAAGAAGAGCTATTTAATTTCTAGTTTTTAATGTATTTTTCTGATCCTTATTCCTCTTACTCACTTGCCTACCCCTTTCACTTATTAAAATAAGTAGCAGACAGCAGATAGATGAAATAGGTATGGAAATTGCTAAGTGGTATGCATCCTGAAGATATACAATTTCAGATGTCAAGACACTAGAGAAGTCACATTTAAGTATTAATCAGTATTTTCATCTTGTTTTGCACTTGGATTCCCTGACATGACTAGTAAAATAGATTTATTTTAGTGACTAAGAAGTTCTAGTTAGAGGAACATAAGAAATTTTCTGTTGTTTTGAGTAGCCCCCAAATAAAATTTTAACCTACTATTGATACATATGGTCGGAATTCCCATTCCAATTCTGATGTTATGATTCAGGTCTCAATTCACCACCTCTTCCAGGATTTACAAATCTATATAGTTATTTTCTACTCTACTCTGACCACTTTGGATATATATACCTATATGCCTTTTTGTATACCATTTTCATAAGTACAACTTCTTTTCATTCACCATCCACCACTGTATGTGTGGTATGTATGTCTATCAATACATTATCATCTTTCAAACCTTACATATAAGCAAAACTATTTCTTCCTTGTTTCTAGCTGCCTTCATTATAGAAGACCTAGAAATTTCATTTGAAGTTTATGGAATTTGCCTTAAGTAGGTCTCAGAGACTAGTGCTAAAATGAAAAAGGTAGAATCGCTAATCCTCAAAGATAATACTCCAAATCCTCCATACTAACATGTAAAAAACCTTCATTCCCTAGGTCCCCCACCACTTGGTATGTGTCCACAAGGTGCCACGGTGAACAATTTACAGGGTTTTGTCAGATTTAGTTTACCAAGTGCTCATACATGCAGCCAAAGAGTGACTGGGTAGAATTCCTGCAGAGCAAGATAGAAAAACCATAAAGTAAAAACTGGAAAGAGGGGTAAAGGTGAGAACTCAAGAGAAAATGCTAAAATGAAACGAGAGGAAAATGTTGAAAAGGGAGAGAGACACTACAGAGGGAAAAAAAGAAGCAAAAGAAAAAAGAACAGATTGCAGACAGAATCATTCTATAACTGAACGTATCTGATGTGTCAGGCAATACATCTCTAAAAATGTAGTTGGGAGTGCAGTCATTTCTTTTTAATAGTAAGCTGTTCTCAAGTGCTATGAAAGATGTGAGGTTTGGTGTTGTCAGTTCTACTCTTGACATCCAGTCTTTCCGTATGGACATAAAAGGAAACCATGAGGCTAAAAAGAGGCTAAAAAAGGAAAGCTTTTATAGAAGGGGAAAAGAGAAACAATGTATTGACATTATTGGAAAAAGCATTTTAGGAATACTACTCTTCTAACTGCTTATGCATCTGTGCTGTGAATTGCAGACATCTTTAACATTGTTGCCAAACACTGGCTTGAAATCAAATGCCTGGCACACTTTGTGTTTCAATATTCTATTGTATATTTGAAAAAGCTGTCTAATAAAACTGCCGGAGGGTTTGTGGAGTGAGTTTTTCTTCATAGGAGTTGTAAAATTCATCTACAGTGGCTACAATAAAGTCTCACAGTCTTTAAACTACTAAAACATTTCTTTAAGCACACGGTATCAAAACGTTTGAGAACCTCAATCATTATAAAACGTTGAACGTTGTAAGTAGGCTTTTGAACTTATCTATTTTTGTTATAGACATTTCCTTTAGATCTGACACCAGTGCCATCTTTCTATTCCTACACATTTCCATTACATTAGAAAGAAGACAAGAAGAATTTCAGCTCTTTCCAAGAATGTGTTTTGTAGAAAGAGATTAATATAAAGTGCCTGTTGAGGATTTATTTCTTCTCAAACACAAAATCATAGCACAATTGAACTTTATTTCATATTTGGTGGATGGACAGAGATTTAAGACTTTTGAGTGCCTCACTACCAATTAGAAAAAATTACTATTTGAAGATGTAATAATGATGAATAAGCTGTAGACACAAAAAAAGAAATCATCAGGAGACTCGACTGCCCAGTTTGTTTCTGGGATTCTTATCTTTCTTTGGATATGGCACTACAGAACAACTAAAAATCTTAAAATAATAAGTATACAGCCTGTGTTGCGTGCTGTTTAAAGCCTGTGTTGCATGTTTTTACACAGATTGCACTCAAGGGAATTAAAATGAGGGCCAAGAGTCATCAAGTTTGTCCAATTTTTTATATTCTTTTTTCTCCTAGAAAGGGAAATACATTAATATGGAACTAGCTATAAGTTTTACTGAGCTCTGCCTACCATTGCAACAGTCAGCTGTACCCACCACCAGTCTCTCCCATCAGGAAACTTGCACAAGCCTCTTAGATAGCCTCATCCACCAGAGGGCAGACAGCAGAAGCAAGAAGAACTACAATCCTGCAGCCTGTGGAACAAAAACCTCATTCACAGAAAGATAGACTAGATGAAAAGGCAGAGGGCTATGTACCAGATGAAGAAATAAGATAAAACCCCAGAAACACAACTAAATGAAGTGGAGATAGGCAACCTTGCAGAAAAAGAATTCAGAATAGTGATAGTGAAGATGATCCAGGACGTCAGAAAAAGAATAGAGGCAAAGATCGAGGAGATGCAAGAAATGTTTAACAAAGACCTAGAAGAATTAAAGAACAAACAAACAGAGATGAACAATAAAACAACTGAAATGAAAACTACACTAGAAGGAATCAATAGCAGAATAACTGAGGCAGAAGAATGGATAAGTGACCTGGAAGACAGAATGGTGGAATTCACTGCTGGGGAACAGAATAAAGAAAAAAGAATGAAAAGAAATGAAGACAGCCTAAGAGACCTCTGGGACAACATTAAACGCAACAACATTCGCATTATAGGGGTCCCAGAAGGAGAAGAGAGAGAGAAAGGACCCGAGAAAATATTTGAAGAGATTATAGTCGAAAACTTCCCTAACATGGGAAAGGAAATAGCCACCCAAGTCCAGGAAGTGCAGAGAGTCCCATACAGGATAAACCCAAAGAGAAACACGCCGAGACACATAGTAATCAAACTGGCAAAAATTAAAGACAAAGAAAAATTCTTGAAAGCAGCAAGGGAAAAATGACAAATAACATAAAAGGGAACTCCCATAAGGTTAACAGCTGATTTCTCAGCAGAAATTCTACAAGCCAGAAGGGAGTGGCATGATATGCTTAAAGTGATGAAAGGGACAAACCTACAATGAAGATTACTCTGCCCGGCAAGGATCTCATTCAGATTCGATGGAGAATTCAAAAGCTTTACAGACAAGCAAAAGCTAAGAGAATTCAGCACCACACAACCAGATCTACAACAAATGCTAAAGGAACTTCTCTAACTGGGAAACACAAGAGAAGAAAAGGACCTACAAAAACAAACCCCAAACAATTAAGGAAATGGTCATAGGAACATACATATTGATAATTACCTTAAATATGAATGGATTAAATACTCCAACCAAAAGACACAGGGTTGCTGAATGGATACAAAAACAAGACCCATCTATATGCAGTATACAAGACACCCACTTCAGACCTAGGGACACATACAGATTGAAAGTGAGGGGATGGAAAAAGATATTCCATGCAAATGGAAATCAAAAGAAAGCTGGAGTAGCAATACTCGTATCAGATAAAATAGACTTTAAAATAAAGAATATTACAAGAGACAAGGAAGGACACTACATAATGATCAAGGGATCAATCCAAGAAGAAGATATAACAATTATAAATATATAGGCACCCAACCTAGGAGCACATCAACACATAAGGCAACCACTAAGAGCTATAAAAGAGGAAATCGACAGTAACACAATAATAGTGGGGGACTTTAACACCTCACTTACACCAATGGACATATCATCCAAAATGAAAATAAATAAGGAAACAGAAGCTATAAATGACCCAATAGACCAGATAGATTTAATTGATATTTTTCGGACATTCCATCCAGAAACAGCAGACTACACTTTCTTCTCAAGTGCGCACTGAACATTCTCCAGGATAGACCACATCCTGGGTTACAAACGAAGCTACACTAAATTTAAGAAAATTGAAATTGTATCAAGCATCTTTTCTGACAATAACACTATGAGATTAGAAATGAATTACAGGGAAATAAATGTAAAAAACACAAACACATGGAGGCTAAATGATACGTTATTAAATAACCAAGAGATCACTGAAGAAATCAAAGAGGAAATCAAAAAATACCTAGAGACAAATGACAATGAAAACACGATGATCCAAAACCTATGGGAGCAGCAAAAGCAGTTCTAAGAGGGAAGTTTATAGCTATACAAGCCTACCTCAAGAAACAAGAAAAATCTCAAACAATCTAACGTTACACCTAAAGGAATTAGAGAAAGAAGCATAAACAAAACCCAAAGTTAGCAGAAGGAAAGAAAACATAAAGATCAGAGCAGAAATAAGTGAAATAGAAACAAAGAAAACAATAGCAAAGATCAACAAAACTAAAAGCTTGTTCTTTGAGAAGTTAAACAAAATTGATAAACCATTAGCCAGACTCATCAAGCAAAAGTGGGAGAGGACTCAAATCAATAAAATTAGAAATGAAAAAGGAGAAGTTATAACAGACACCGCAGAAATACAAAGCATCTTAAGAGACTACTACAAGCAACTCCATGCCAATAAAATGGACGACCTGGAAGAAATGGACAAATTCTTAGAAAGGTATAACCTTCCAAGACTGAACCAAGAAGAAATAGAAAATATGAACAGACCAATCACAAGTGATGAAATTGAAACTGTGATTAAAAATCTTCTAACAAACAAAAGTCCAGGACCAGATGGCTTCACAGGTGAATTATATCAAACATTTAGAGTAGGGCTAGCACCCATCCTTCTCAAACTCTTCCAAAAAATTGCAGAGGAAGGAACACTCGCAATCTCATTCTATGAGGTCACCATCACCCTGATACCAAAACCAGACAAAGATACTAGAAAAAAAGAAACTTACAGATGATGAATATAGTTGCAATAATCCTCAACAAAATACTAGCAAACAGAATCCAACAACACATTAAAAGGATCATACATCATGACCAAGTGGGATTTATCCCAGGGATGCCAGGATTCTTCAATATATGTAGATCAATCAATATGATACACCATATTAACAAATTGAAGAATAAAAACCATATGATCATCTCAATAGATGCAGAAAAAGCTTTTGACAAAATTCAACACCCATTTATGATAAAAACTCTGCAGAAAGTGCACATAGAGGGAACCTACTTCAACATAATAAAGGCCGTATTCAACAAACCCACAGCAAACATCATTCTCAATGGTGAAAAACTGAAAGCATTTCCTCTAAGATCAGGAACAAGACAAGGATGTGCACTCTCACCACTATTATTCCACATAGTTTTGGAAGTCCTAGCTACGGCAATCAGAGAAGAAGAAGAAGTAAAAGGAATCCAAATTGGAAAAGAAGAAGTAAAACTGTCACTGTTTGCAGATGAGATGATACTATACGTAGAGAATCCTAAAGATGCCACCAGAAAACTGCTAGAGCTAATCAATGAATTTGGTAAAGTTGCAGGATACAAAACTAATTCACAGAAATCTCTTGCATTCCTATACACTAATGATGAAAAATCTGAGAGAGAAATTAAGGAAACACTCCCATGTACCATTGCAACAAAAAGAATAAAATTCCTAGGAATAAACCTACCTAGGGAGACAAAAGATCTGTATGTAGAATACTATAAGACACTGATGAAAGAAATTAAAGATGATACCAACAGATGGAGAGATATACCATGTTCTTGGATTGGAAGAATCAATGTTGTGAAAATGACTATACTACCCAAAGCAATCTACAGATTCAGTGCAATCCCTATCAAATTACTGATGGCATTTTTTATGGAACTAGAATAAATCATCTTAAAATTTGTATGGAGAAAAAAAGACCCCGAATAGCCAAAGCAGTCTTGAGAGAAAAAAAACGAGCTGGAGGAATCAGACTTCCTGACTTCAGACTATACTCCAAAGCTACAGTAATCAAGACAATATGGTACTGGCACAAAAACAAAACATAGACGAATGGAAGAAGATAGAAAGCCCAGAGATAAACCCACACACCTATGGTCAACTAATCTATGACATAGGAGGCAAGGATATACAATGGAGAAAAGACAGTCACTTCAATAAGTGGTTCTGGGAATAGTGGACAGCTACATGTAAAAGAATGAAATTAGAACACTCCCTAACACCATACACAAAAACAAACTCAAAATGGATTTGAGACCTAAATGTAAGACTGGACACTATAAAACTCTTAGAGGAAAACATAGAAAGAACACGCTTTGGCATAAATCACAGCAAGATCTATTTTGACCCACCTCCTAGAATAATGGAAATAAAAACAAAAATAAACAAATGGGACCTAATGAAACTTCAAAGCTTTTGCACAGCAAAGGAAACCATAAACAAGATGACAAGAAAACCCTCAGAATGGGAGAAAATATTTGCAAACAAATCAATGGACAAAGAATTAATCTCCAAAGTATATAAACAACTCATGCAGCTCAATATCAAAAAAACAACTCAATACAAAAATGGGCAGAAGACCTAAATAGTCATTTCTCCAAAGAAGACATATGGATGGCCAAGAAGCACATGAAAAGCTGCTCAACATCACTAATTATTAGAGAAATGCAAATCAAAACTACAATGAGGTATCACCTTACACCAGTTAGAATCGGCATCATCAGAAAATCTACAAACAACAAACGCTGGAGAGGGTATGGAGAAATGGGAACCCTTGTGCACTGTTGGTGGAATGTAAATTGATACAGCCACTGTGGAGAACAGTATGGAGGTTCCTTAAAAAACTAAAAATAGAATTACCATATGATCCAGCAATCCCACTACTGGGTATATACCCAGAGAAAACCATAATTCAAAAAGACACATGCACCCCAATGTTCATTGCAGCACTATTTAGAATAGCCAGGTCATGGAAACAACCTAAATGCCCATCGACAGACGAATGGATAAAGAAGTTGTGGTACATATATACAATGGAATATTACTCAGCCATAAAGAGGAACGAAATTGGGTCATTCGTATAGACATGGATGGATCTAGAGACTGTTATACAGAGTGAAGTAAGTCCGAAAGAGCAAAACAAATATCATATATTAACGCATATATGTGGAAGCTAGAAAAATGGTATAGATGAACTGGTTTGCAGGGCAGAAATTGAGACACAGATGTAGAGAACAAACGTATGGTCACCAAGGGGCCAAAGTGGTAGGAAGGTGATGGTGGTGGTGTGATGAATTGGATGATTGGGATTGACATGTATACACTGATGTGTATAAAATGGATGACTAATAAGGACTTGCTGTATAAAAAAATAAATAAAATTCAAAACAAATAAATAAATAAATAAAATATGGAACTAGCTATCCCCCAAATATTTGTTTCCAATTTCAGTTCAAGTCTCTAAAATGGCAATATAAATCATAAATAAAATTGAGAAATTTTGATTATATTAGTTTCAGGCATACAACATAGTGATTCAATATGTTTATAGGTTATACTCCACTTAAAGTTATTACAAAATATAGGCTATATTCCCTGTGCTGTAACATATATCCTCATAGCTTACTTATTTTACACATAGTAGTTTGTACCTCTCAATTCCATACCTTTATCTTGCCCCTCCCCCATCCCTTTCCCCACCAGTAATCACTAGTCTGTAAATCTGCTCCTGTTTTGTTACGTTCATTCATTTGTGTCATTTAAAAAATTTTGTATATCAGTGATAACATAAAGTATTTGTCTTTCTCTGTCTTACTTATTTCACTAAGAATAATACCCTCTAGGTTCATTCATGTTTTTTCAAATGACAAAATTTCATTCTTTTTTATTGCTAAGTAATATTCTATTGTACATATACACAATAGTATCTTTATTCATTCATCTCTCAATGGAAACTTAGGTTGCTTCTATATCTTTACTATTGTAAACAATGCTGCTATGAATATTAGGATGCATGTATTTTTTTCAAGTTAATGTTTTCACTTTTTTTCAGATATATATGCAGGAGTGGAATTGCAGGATCATATGGTAGTTCTATTTTTAGTTTTTTAAGGAGCCTCCATACTGTTTTCCCCAGTGGCTGCACCAATTTACATTCCCACTAACATTGTACAAGGGTCCCCTTTTTTCCACTTCCTCACCAACTTTTGGTATTTGTGGTCCTTTTGATGATAGCAATTCAGACAGGTGTGAGGTGATATCTCACTGTGGTTTTGATCTGTAATTCTTTGATGATTAGCAATGTTGAGCATTTTTTCATGTGCCTATTGGCCATCTGTATGTCTTCTTGGAAAAATGTCTGTTCAGGTCTTCTGCCCATTTTTTGATTGGATTGTTTGTTTTTTGATATTGAGCTATGTAAGCTGTTTATATACTTTGGATTTTAGCCCCTTGCCAGTCATTTCATTTGCAAATATTTTCTCCCATTCTATGGGTTGTCTTTTTGTTTTGTCAATGGTTTCCTTTGCTGTGCAAAAGCTTTTAAGTTTAATTAGGTTCCATTTGTTTGTTTTTGCTTTTGATTCCTTTGCCTTAGGAGACAGATCCATGAAAATATTGCCAAGATTTATGTCAGAGAGTGTTCTGCCTATGTTTTCTTTGAGGAGTTTTTTGGGTTTTGGTCTTACATTTAGGTTTTTAATCAATTCTGAATTTATTTTTCTATACGGTGTGAGAAAATGTTCTAAATGTATTCTTTCACATGTAGCTTTTGAATTTTCCCAGCACCACTTATTGAAGAGACTGTCTTTTCTTCATGGTATATTCTTGCCTCCTTTGTTGTGAATTAACTGACCATAAGTGCCTGGGTTTATTTCTGTGCTCTCTATTTTGTTCCATTGATCTACGTGTCTGTTTTTGTGCCAGTACAGTGTTGTTTTGATGACTGTAGCTTTGTGGTATAGTCTGAGGCCAGGGAGTGTGATACCTCCAGCTTTGTTCTTTTTTCTCAAGATTGTTTTGACTCTTCAGGATATTTTGTGGTTCCATATAAATTTTAGGATTGTTTGTCCTAGTTGTGAAAAATGTCATGGGTATTTTGATAGGGATTGCATTACATCTGTAGATTGGTTTGTGTAGTGTGGACATTTTAACAATGCTAATTCTTCCAGTCCATGAACTTCATATATGTTTGCATCTGTTTGTGTCACCTTTGATTTCTTTCATTAGTGTCTTATAGTTTTCTCAGTACAGATTTATTACCTCCTTAGTTAGATTTATTCCTAGGTATTTTATTCTTTTTGATGTGATTGTAAATGGGATTATTTTCTTAATTTCTCTTTCTGATAGTTTGTTGGGAGGGTTATGCCTCCAGCTTTGTTCTTTTTTCCTCAGGATTGCTTTGGCAATTCAGGGTCTTTTGTGGTTTCACATACATTTTTTTTTTATCAGCTCAGATTTAACAGTATCCCATACATTTTTTTTTTTTTTTTTTTTTTAGGGAACACTATTAATTTTTTTTTCTATTTTATTTTTTTATTACAAATTTAATCAGTTATACATACACATATGTTCCCTTATCCCCTCCCTTTTGCGTCTCCCTCCCACCCTCCCTATCCCACCCCTCCAGGCGGTCACAAAGCACTGAGCTGATCTCCCTGTGCTATGCAGCTGCTTCCCACTAACTATCTACCTTACGTTTGGTAGTGTATATATGTCCATGCCTCTCTTTCGCTTTGTCACAGCTTACCCTTCCCCCTCCCCATATCCTCAAGTCCATTCTCTAGTAGGTCTGTGTCTTTATTCCTGTCTTACCCCTATGTTCTTCATGATATTTTTTTTCTTAAATTCCATATATATGTGTCAGCATACAGTATTTGTCTTTCTCTTTCTGACTTACTTCAATTCACTCTGTATGACAGACTCTAGGTCCATCCACCTCATTACAAATAGCTCAATTTCGTTTCTTTTTATGGCTGAGTAATATTCCATTGTATATATGTGCCACATCTTCTTTATCCATTCATCCGATGACGGACACTTAGGTTGTTTCCATCTCTGGGCTATTGTAAATAGGGCTGCTATGAACATTTTGGTACATGACTCTTTTTGAATTATGGTTTTCTCAGGGTATATGCCCAGTAGTGGCATTGCTGGGTCATATGGTAGTTCTATTTGTAGTTTTTTAAGGAACCTCCATACCGTTCTCCATAGTGGCTGTACCAACTCACATTCCCACCAGCAGTGCAAGAGTGTTCCCTTTTTTCCACACCCTCTCCAGCATTTATTATTTCTAGATTTTTTGATGATGGCCATTCTGACTGGTGTGAGATGATATCTCATTGTAGTTTTGATTTGCATTTCTCTAATGAGTAAAGATGTTGAGCATCCTTTCATGTGTTTGTTGGCAGTCTGTATATCTTCTGTGGAGAAATGTCTATTTAGGTCTTCTGTCCATTTTTGGATTCGGTTGTTTGTTTTTTTGCTATTGAGCTGCATGAGCTGCTTATAAATTTTGGAGATTAATCCTTTTTCAGTTGCTTCATTTGCAAATATTTTCTCCCATTCTGAGGGTTGTATTTTGGTCTTGTTTATGGTTTCCTTTGCTGTGCAAAAGCTTTGAAGTTTCATTAGGTCCCATGTGTTTATTTTTGTCTTAATTTCCATTTCTCTAGGAGGTGGGTCCAAAAGGATCTTGCTGTGATTTATGTCATAGAGTGTTCTGCCTATGTTTTCCTCTAAGAGTTTGAGAGTGTCTGGCCTTACATTTAGGTCTTTAATCCATTTTGAGCTTATTTTTGTGTATGGTGTTAGGGAGTGATCTAATCTCATACTTTTACATGTCCCTGTCCAGTTTTCCCAGCACCACTTATTGAAGAGACTGTCCTTTCTCCACTGTACATTCCTGCCTCCTTTATCAAAGATAAGGTGACCATATATCCGTGGGTTTATCTCTGGGCTTTCTATCCTGTTCCATTGATCTATCTTTCTGGTTTTGTGCCAGTACCATACTGTCTTGATTACTGTAGCTTTGTAGTATAGTCTGAAGTCAGGGAGCCTGATTCCTCCATCTCCATTTTTCGTTCTCAAGATTGCTTTGGCTATTCGGGGTCTTTTGTGTTTCCATACAAATTTTGAAATTTTTTGTTCTAGTTCTGTGAAAAATGCCAGTGGTAGTCTGATAGGGATTGCATTGAATCTGTAGATTGCTTTGGGCAGTAGAGTCATTTTCACAATGTTGATTCTTCTAATCCAAGAACATGGTACATCTCTCCATCTATTTGTATCATCTTTAATTTCTTTCATCAGTGTCTTATAATTTTCTGCATACAGGTCTTTTGTCTCCTTAGGTAGGTTTATTCCTAGATATTTTATTCTTTTTGTTGCAGTGGTAAATGGGAGTGTTTCCTTGATTTCACTTTCAGATTTTTCATCATTTGTGTACAAGAATGCCAGAGATTTCTGTGCATTAATTTTGTATCCTGCTACTTTACCAAATTCATTTATTAGCTCAGGTAGTTTTCTGGTAGCATCTTTAGGATTCTCTATGTATAGTATCATGTCATCTGCAAACAGTGACAGCTTTACTTCTTCTTTTCTGATTTGGATTCCTTTTATTTCCTTTTCTCCTCTGATTGCTGTGGTTAAAACTTCCAAAACTAAGTTGAATAAGAGTGGTGAGAGTGGGCAAACTTGTCTTGTTCCTGATCTTAGTGGAAATGCTTTCAGTTTTTCAGCATTGAGGACGATGCTGGCTGTGGGTTTGTCATATATGGCCTTTATTATGTTGAGGAAATTTCCCTCTATGCCTACTTTCTGCAGGGTTTTTATCATAAATAGGTGTTGAATTTTGTCGAAAGCTTTCTCTGCATCTATTGAGATGATCATATGGTTTTTCTCCTTCAATTTGTTAATATGGTGTATCACGTTGATTGATTTGCATATATTGAAGAATCCTTGCATTCCTGGAATAAACCCCACTTGATCATGGTGTATGATCCTTTTAATGTGCTGTTGGATTCTGTTTGCTAGTATTTTGTTGAGGATTTTTGCATCTATGTTCATCAGTGATATTGGCCTGTAGTTTTCTTTCTTTGTGACATCCTTGTCTGGTTTTGGTATCAAGGTGATGGTGGCCTCGTAGAATGAGTTTGGGAGTGTTCCTCCCTCTGCTATATTTTGGAAGAGTTTGAGAAGGATAGGTGTTAGCTCTTCTCTAAATGCTTGATAGAATTCACCTGTGAAGGCATCTGGTCCTGGGCTTTTGTTTGTTGGAAAACTTTTTATCACAGTTTCAATTTCAGTGCTTGTGATTGGTCTATTCATATTTTCTGTTTCTTCCTGATTCAGTCTTGGCAGGTTGTGCATTTCTAAGAATTTGTCCATTTCTTCCAGGTTGTCCATTTTATTGGCATAGAGTTGCTTGTAGTAATCTCTCATGATCTTTTGTATTTCTGCAGTGTCAGTTGTTACCTCTCCTTTTTCATTTCTAATTCTATTGATTTGAGTCTTCTCCCTTTTTTTCTTGATGAGTCTGGCTAATGGTTTATCAATTTTGTTTATATTCTTAAAGAACCAGCTTTTAGTTTTATTGATCTTTGCTATCGTTTCCTTCATTTCTTTTTCATTTATTTCTGATCTGATTTTTATGATTTCTTTCCTTCTGCTAACTTTTGGATATTTTTGTCCTTCTTTCTCTAATTGCTTTAGGTGCAAGTTTAGGTTGTTTACTCGAGATGTTTCCTGTTTCTTAAGGTAGGATTGTATTGCTATAAACTTCTCTCTCAGAACTGCTTTTGCTGCATCGCATAGGTTTTGGGTCGTCGTGTCTCCATTGTCATTTGTTTCTAGGTATTTTTAAATTTCCTCTTTGATTTCTTCAGTGATCACTTCGTTATTAAGTAGTGTATTGTTTAGCCTCCATGTGTTTGTATTTTTTACAGCTTTTTTCTTGTAATTGATATATAGTCTCATAGCATTGTGGTCAGAAAAGATACTTGATACAATTTCAATTTTCTTAAATTTACCAAGGCTTGATTTGTGACCCAAGATATGATCTATCCTGGAGAATGTTCCATGAGCACTTGAGAAAATGTGTATTCTGTTGTTTTTGGATGGAATATCCTATAAATATCAATTAAGTCCATCTTGTTTAATGTATCATTTAAAGCTTGTGTTTCCTTACTTATTTTCATTTTGGGTGATCTGTCCATTGGTGAAAGTGGGGTGTTAAAGTCCCCTACTATGATTGTGTTATTGTCGATTTCCCCTTTTATGGCTGTTAGTATTTGCCTTATGTATTGAGGTGCTCCTATGTTGGGTGCATAAATATTTACAATTGTTATATCTTCTTCTTGGATCGATCCCTTGATCATTATGTAGTGTCCTTCTTTGTCTCTTCTGATAGTCTTTATTTTAAAGTCTATTTTGTCTGATATGAGAATTGCTACTTCAGCTTTCTTTTGGTTTCCATTTGCATGGAATATCTTTTTCCATCCCCTTACTTTCAGTCTGTATGTGTCTCTAGGTCTGAAGTGGGTCTCTTGTGGACAGCATATATATGGGTCTTGTTTTTGTATCCATTCAGCCAATCTTTGTCTTTTGGTGGGAGCATTTAGTCCATTTACATTTAAGGTAATTATCGATATGTATGTTCCTATTCCCATTTCCTTAATTGTTTTGGGTTCGTTATTGTAGGTCTTTTCCTTCTGTTGTGTTTCTTGCCTAGAGAAGTTCCTTTAGCATTTGTTGTAAAGCTGGTTTGGTGGTGCTGAACTCTCTCAGCTTTTGCTTGTCTGTAAACGTTTTAATTTCTCCATCAAATCTGAATGAGATCCTTGCTGGGTAGAGTAATCTTGGTTGCAGGTTTTTCTCCTTCATCACTTTAATTATGTCCTGCCACTCCCTTCTGGCTTGTAGAGTTTCTGCTGAGAGATCAGCTATTATCCTGATGGGGATTCCCTTGTGTGTTATTTGTTGTTTTTGACTTGCTGCTTTTAATATGATTTCTTTGTGTTTAATTTTTGACAGTTTGATTAATATGTGTCTTGGCGTATTTCTCCTTGGATTTATTCTGTATGGAACTCTCTGTGCCTCCTGGACTTGATTAACTATTTCCTTTCCCATGTTAGGGAAGTTTTCAACTATAATCTCTTCAAATATTTTCTCAGTCCCTTTCTTTTTCTCTTCTTCTTCTGGAACCCCTATAATTCGAATGTTGGTACACTTAATGTTGTCCCAGAGGTCTCTGAGACTGTCCTCTGTTGTTTTCATTCTTTTTTCTTTATTTTTCTCTGCATCAGTTATTTCCACTATTTTATCTTCCACCTCACTTATCCGTTCTTCTGCCTCAGTTATTCTGCTATTGATCCCATCTAGGGTATTTTTCATTTCATTTATTGTGTTTTTAATCGATGCTTGATTCATCTTTATTTCTTCTAGGTCTTTGTTAACTGTTTCTTGCATTTTGTCTATTCTATTTCCAAGATTTTGGATCACCTTTACTATCATTATTCTGAATTCTTTTTCAGGTAGACTGCCTATTACCTCTTCATTTGTTAGGTGTGGTGGGTTTTTATCTTGCTCCTTCTCCTGCTGTGTGTTTTTCTGTCTTCTCATTTTGCTTATCTTACTGTGTTTGGGGTCTCCTTTTTGCAGGCTGCCGGTTCGTAGTTCCCGTTGTTTTTGGTGTCTGTCCCCAGTGGCTAAGGTTGGTTCAGTGTGTTGTGTAGGCTTCCTGGTGGAGGGGACTAGTGCCTGTGTTCTGGTGGATGAGGCTGGATCTTGTCTTTCTGGTGGGCAGGTCCACGTCTGGTGGTGTGTTTTGGGGTGTCTGTGGACTTCTTATAATTTTAGGCAGCCTTTCTGCTAATGGGTGGTGTTGTGTTCCTGTCTTACTAGTTGTTTGGCATAGGGTGTCCAGCACTGTAGCTTGCTGGTCGTTGAGTGAAGCTGGGTGCTGGTGTTTAGATGGAGATCTCTGGAAGATTTTCGCCGTTTGATATTATGTGGAGCTGGGAGGTCTCTTGTGGACCAGTGTCCTGAAGTTGGCTCTCCCACCTCAGAGGCACAGCACTGACTCCTGGCTCCTCAATTTGGGATGATTTGTTGTCTATTCATGTATTCCGCAGATGCAGGGTACATCTAGTTGATTGTGGAGCTTTAATCCGCTGCTTCTGAGGCTGCTGGGAGAGATTTCCCTTTCTCTTCTTTGTTCTCACAGCTCCCGGGGCTCAGCTTTGGATTTGGCCCCGCCTCTGCGTGTAGGTCGCCGGAGGGCGTCTGTTCTTCGCTCAGCCAGGACAGGGTTAAAGGAGCAGCCACTTCGGGGACTCTGGCTCACTCAGGCCGGGGGTGAGGGAGGGGCACGGAGTGCGGGGCGAGCCTGCAGCGGTAGAGGCCGGCGTGACGTTGCACCAGCCCGAGGCGCATCGTACGTTCTCCCGGGGAAGCCGTCCCTGGATGCCGGGACCCCGGCAATGAAGGGCTGCACAGGCTCCCGGAAGGGCGGCGTGGACAGTGACCTGCGCTCGCACACAGGCCTCTTGGCGGCGGCAGCAGCAGCCCCAGCGTCCCACGCCCGTCTCTGGGCTCCGCGCTTTCAGCCGCGACTCGCGCCTGTCTGTGGAGCTCCTTTAAGCAGCGCTCTTAATCCCCTCTCCTCGCACACCAGGAAACCAAGAGGGAAGAAAAAGTCTCTTGCCTCTTCGGCAGCTCCAGAGTTTTCCCGGACTCCCTCCCGGCTAGCTGTGGCGCATTAGCCCCCTTCAGGCTGAGTTCTCGCCGCCAGCCCCAGTCCTCTCCCTGCGCTCTGCTCACATACATTTTTAAGTTATTGAATTTTTCATCTCTATTTGGTTGTTCTTTATATTTTCTAACTCTTTGTTAAAAACTTCTAACTTCTCATTCTGTTCATTCAGTCTTCTCCCAAGTTTTTTCAACATCTTTATAGCCATTACCCTGTTACTCTTTATTGGATAGATTTCCTATTTCCAGTTTACTTATTTCTTCTTTTGGAGTTTTATCTTGTTCCTTTGTTTGGAACATGTTCCTTTGTCACCTCATTTTCCCTATTTTTCTGTTTTCATTTCTATGTATTTTGTACATTTGTTATGTTTCCAATCTTGGAGAAGTGACATTTTGTAAGAGATGTCCTATGCATCCCAGCAACACACTCCCCTCTGGTCACCAGAGCTATATGCTCTAGCAGTGCCCCCTATGTGGGCTTCATGGGTTCTTCTGTTGTGGTTGGCTGACCACTGTGGGTGGTCTGTTAGGCATGGCTGACCCTAGTCTGGTTGGTTGCCAGTACCTGCCTTGTGTGGAGACTGCCAACTGCTGGTTGGTGGGCTTCTGTCTTGAGGTGGATGGCTTTGGAGCCCTGGGGGGTCTTGGGACTTGTGATGGCCTGCTGGTGGGTGGGCCTGAATCCTCACATGGGTGGCTATGAGTTCTGGGGTGTCCCAAAGCTGGTGCTGGCTCACTGGTGAGTGGAGCTGGATCCTGGGGCTACTGGCTTAGGGGTTCAAGGTGTCCCAGAGCTGATGTTGGCCTGGAGGTGAGCAGGGCCCAGGCACAAGCGGGTCCTGGGGCTCGTGCAGGCCTTCTGGTGGTTTGGCTGGTTCCTTACGTGACAAATTGCAGGGTTGTAGTGGTCCTAGGTCTGGTGTTTGTCTGCTGGTGGGAGTTGAGGGCCCAGAGGATCCTAGGGCTGGTGCCTGATGACTGGCATGTGCAGCCAGGTCCTGGGCCTAGTGCTGACCCACTTGTGGGCAGAGCCAGGTCCTGAGATCTCTGGCTGCAGGGCCAAGGTTCCCAGAGCTGGTGTCTGCACTCTGGTGGGTGGGGCCAAGGCCCAGGGGGTCCCACAGGTAGATGGGCTGCATCCTGGGGTGGCTGGCTGAGGGGCCCAAGATGTCTCAGAGTAGGTGTTAGCCTGCTGGTTGGCAGGGCTGGGGCCCAGGGAGTCCTGGGGCTGGTGCCAGCCTGCTGATGGGTGGGTTGGGTCCTGACACAACAGTCTGTGTGGCTGTGGTGGTCCCAGCATTGGTGTACTGGTGCACTAGTGGGCAGAGCTGTATCCCAGGGTTTCTGGCTGCAGAGCCCTGGGGGTCCCAGGGCTATGCCAGCGCACTGACGTGTGGGGAGATGTCCTGGGCCCTCCGGTGGACAGGGCTGTGTCCTGGGGTGGCTGTGGGTTCAGGGGGTCTTAAGACAGCCCATGTGCTAGTGGGTGTGGCTGTGTCCCTGCCCAGCTAGTTGCTTGGCCCGAGGTGTCCCAGTATTGGTTCTGACAGCCTGGTTGGTGGGGTCAGGTCTCATTGCTAATAAGCTAGAAGAAGGATTCCAAAATGGCGCTTGCCAGCACCAGTGTCCATGTGGTAGAAAGAGATCCCCAAAATGGCTCTCATCAGTGTCTATGTCCCCAGGGTCAGCTCCAAGTTCCTCCTGCTTCTCCAGGAGACTCTCAACAGATGAGTCTGACCCAGGCTCCTTTCAAATTACTACTTCTTCTCTGGGTCCCAGAGTGTGTGAGATTTTGTGTGCTCCTTTTAAGAGTGGAATCTATATTTTCCATAGCCCTCTGGCTCTACCAAAAGTGAGCCCTGGTGACCTTCAAAGCCAGACATTCTGGGGGCTTGTCTTCTCAGTGCAGGTCCCCTAGGCTGGGGAGCCCAATGTGGGGCTCAGACCCCTCACCCCTTGGGGAAAACCTCTGCAATTGTAATTATTCTCCCATTTGTAGGCTGTCCACCCTGGGGAATGGGTCTTCACTATACTATACTATATTATGCTATACTATACTATACATCTCAGGCCCTCCTACCCATCTCATTTTGGTTCCTTATTTATATCTTAGTTGTAGAAGATCTTTTCTGGTAGATTCCAGTCTTTCTCATCAATAGTTGCTATGTAAATGGTTTTAATTTTGGTGTTCCTATGGGAGGAGGTGAGCTCAGGGTCTTCCTGTTCAGGGTCTTCCTACTCTTAATCTTGGCTCCCTCTCAAGAATTTTGATTAGTTTTACCTGTGACAATAATGAGAGTTTCTGAAAATGAATGGCTAATTTTTTCAACCAATGCTTTTAAGTTTACTACAGCCCTTCTTTAAAAAATATGATTTTTCTAAATGTGATGAACTTTACTTAAAGTAGCCATCATCTCTCAAATATTGTTTTCTAGGAAAATTAATGATAAGCTCATCAGTTTATGAACCAAAATAAAAATGCATCAAATTTTAGTACATTTAACCAATTCATACAAAACTTTAACAAAACTTCTCATGATTGGTTTAGAATATACTTATCTTCAGAAAACCACATATAAGTAAACCTTGAAATATTTATATAATATTACATAATATTATATATTTTATATGATTATTACTGATATATATATGTTACACACACATATGCATGTACATATATTCAGGCAATGAAGATTTAGTACAAAAATTAAGTTCCTCTCCAAACTTCAGTTTGAAGATTCTATTTGATTGTTGTACCTCCTTCCCTTATCCAAATATCTCAAATATTGTCTCAAAAGGAATGTATATTTTAAGGTTTGTATCCTGAGTTATCATTGTTCTCTTGCAAAAAAAGAAAATCTCAAAGAGCTACACATCTTTTTATTTAAAAAGAGCTTTAAAAATGTCTTTACTTTTGGATCTATAAATTTTATTTTTTATTCTTTAGAGACTTAAACTGAAATAACAGTAGACCTTTATATGGAAGATCTTTTCAGCAACAACTTTGGTTTTTTTTTATCATAGTGCTAATTTACAGAGTAAATATATGGGTTTGACTATCCCCTAATTAATACTAATTATATCACTTTGCCTTCCACTCTATACTGTAGCTCATTGGCTTCTCTGTTGAAAGATTGTAGCTTAAGCTTTGTATAAAGTGATTAGCTCTAGAATGTAGAATGTACTTGAAAGAAATGTCTTAAAGTTTATTTTAAAAATACTCTAAACTACAGATCAATATCCGTTATGAACGTAGACAAAAAATCCTCAACAAAACATTAGTAAATCAAATTCAACAATGTACAAAAAGAATTATGTGTCATGACCAGGTGACATTTATTCTAGATGTGCCAAGCTGGTTCAACATTTGAAAATTAGTCAATATAAACCATCATATAACTTGACATAACAAAAGCAGTTGACAAAATCCAACACTGATCATGGTAAAAACACTCAGGGGGGAAAAAAAATACCTCAGTAAACTAAGAATTTGGAAGAAATTTCCCAGTTCTTCCCAATTCATAAAAAACGTTTTTGGAAGATCTACATAAAAATCATACTTGTTGGAGGGACTGGATGCTTTCTCTTTAAGATCAGGAACAAGGCAAGGATATCTTTGCTCACCACTCCTATTCAGTGTCTTACTGGAAGTCCTACTTAGTACAATAAGATAAGAAAAAAAAAAAGGTATACAGATTAGAAAAGAATATAACCATCTTTATTCATAGATGATATGATTATTTAATGTAGAAAATTCCAGACTTCCCTGGTGGCACAGTGGTTAAGAATCCACCTGCCAATGCAGGGGACATGGGTTTGACCCCTGGTATGGAAAGATCTCATGTGCCGTGGAGCAACTAAGCCCATGTGCCACAACTACTGAGCCCGTGTGCCCTAGCACCCACACGCTGCAACTACTGAGCCCACGCACCGCAACTGCTGAGCCCACGTGCTGCAACTACTGAAGCCCAAGTGCTCTAGGGCCCATGTGCCACAACTACAGAGCCCATGTGCTGCAACTACTGAAGCCCGCATGCCTAGAGCCCGTGCTCTGCAATTAGAGAAGCCACTGCCATGAGAAGGCCATGAACTGCAATGAAGAGTAGCCACCACTCGCTGCAACTAGAGAAAGCTCACATGCAGCAATGAAGACCCAACACTGCCAAAAAATTTAAAAAATAAATAAATAAATGTAGAAAATTCCAAACAATCTATCAAAACCTGGAACCAATAAGCAAGTGTAGGAAGATAGCTGTGTACAAGGTTACTAGTATTACTTTGAAAAAATATTTATCTATTAGATCAATTAAGAGTAATAAAAAAACATTTAACCTTCATTTATTCTTTCTCTGATACTTTTCCTTTTTTAAAAAATGCAGATTGAGTTTCCGACTTATGCATTTTCCTTCTTTCTGAAGAACTTTCATCATTTCTTTCAGAGCAGATCTGCTTGTTATGAATTCCCTCAGTTTTTGTTTGAGAAAATCTTTATTTCTCCTTCACTTTTGAATTGGGTCAAATTGTTCTTTTTCCTGCCATTTAGGATGCCTTGTAATTTTTTTTTTTTTTTTTTTTTTTTGCGGTACGCGGGCCTCTCACTGTTGTGGCCTCTCCCGTTGCAGAGCACAGGCTCCGGACGCGCAGGCTCAGCGGCCATGGCTCACGGGCCCAGCCGCTCTGCGGCATGTGGGATCTTCCCGGACCGGGGCACGAACCCGTGTCCCCTGCATCGGCAGGCGGACTCTCAACCACTGCGCCACCAGGGAAGCCCATGCCTTGTAATTTTTATTGAAATCTGGACATGGCATATTGGGTAATAGGAACCAAGGTGAATTGGCCATTAGTGTGAGGTTTTGTCTTAATCTGGCTAGCAGTTGAACTGTGTTCAATTCTTGCTGTAGCTGTAGGTGTCATAGGCTTCAAATTCCTCCAGTATCCTTGTTTTTGTCTACTCTGTTGTCTTTATTTCTTAGAGTATAAGCCTTCCAGTTCTTTCAGCTCTAATCCTCTGTTATTATACTGTTGATGTGCTGGTTAGGAGTGGTGGAGGGAAAACATTCTACAATCTTACGATCAAATCTTAGTCTTTTAGTGGACCTGTATCTCTGGGGAGACCTTAACAAGTGTTTTATAGTTCATTTTCTCCCCAACTTAGGTGGGACAGGAAGGCTAGAAGGGGCTGGAGTTGGGTATTGCCCTTTTGCCTATGTGAGATAAGACTCTAGTAATGACTTTTTCACTAGAGAATAGGCCTTTGCTATATTTAGAAATGGATGCTTTTCCCCTCCTCCTGCCAAAGACACATTCTTGGCTCTTCACTGTGAGGAACTGATGGTGTTCCTGGAGACAGAATGCATAAAAGTGTGGGGGCAGTATACAAGGTTAATATACAAAGGCCAATTTCTTTCTCTGCATACCAACAATGAAGAATCAGAATTTGAAATATAGAAAATATAATTTATAATAGCACCCAAAATATACGTAGGTCTATATCTAATGATATGTACAGGATGTGTATACAGAAAACTATAAAACTGATGAAAGAAATAAAAGAAAATTCAAATAAATGGAGAAATAGTCTATTCCAAAATCATGGATTGGGAGACTCAATATTAAGATGTCAGTTCCTCCCAACTTGATTTATAGATCCAAAGTTAGCATACACACATATATTTCTTGTTCCTTCAGCTGAGAGAGCCTAGAAACAATGAGACACAGAGACAATGAGCATACCTAGCACCGAGATCTTGGTTTCTAATACCATTGTATGATTAAAAAGAAAAACAAACACCCCAAGTGACTTAGAGAAATGGCTGACTTTTTTACTGGGACAGGAAATATACAAGATGAACCTGGATCTTATAGTGCCAAAAAGTAAGGAAATGCTAAAAAAATTTCCCCCCAAATGAAAACAACCCCACAGTGATAAGGGTGTGTTAAAAGGAGAAGGGAGTCAACTGAAAGAGCTCCCAATTGTCAAACCTGGAACAATTAAAGTAACAAAATAAAGTAATATTGGATTATAATCTAAAGTATAAAATAAATATTCATGAGTTTATACTGATATAAATAGAATAACCAAATAAGTGGAGAATAGTCAAATCTCCCATGCAAAAGAATTACACATACTTTGGGTGTTATGCCCTCAGGGTGTGGAGCATAAGTCCCCATTCTTTAAATATGGGCTATGGAAAGTGACTTCCTTCCAAAGAATACACTATGGAAAGGAGAAGAAAGATTAACTTCATAGTGGAGAAATCTGACAACTATTACCTCAGCAAAGTGATCAGTCTTAACATCAGCAATGAGGTCATGTTAATTGTATGTACTTTTGATATGATTTGATGACAATGGCACTTTACCTCTGTTTTCTTCTTCACAAAACTCATAACCCCAGTTTAATCATGAGAAAAATATCAGACAAATCCCATTTGAGGGATGTTTATAAAATACCTGGCCACCACTCCTCAAAACTGTCAAGGTTATCAAAAACAAGGAAAATCTGAAAAACTGTCACAGCCAAGAGCAGTCTAAGGAGACATGACAACTAGATGTAATGTGGGTATCCTGAATGGGATCCTAGAACAGAAAGAGAACATTAGGCAAAATCCAAAGAAATCAGAATAATATAAGGGCTATAGTTAATAATAATGTTTCAAGAGGGATGATGTCAGAAGGTGGCAGAATAGAAGGCTCTGGACTCTTCTTCTCCCCATGGACACACCAATTCATCAACAATGTATGGACTAATTCCCTATGTGAGATATTCAGAAACTAGTTGAGAGACTCCTGTATCCCAGGTGAGTGTGAAACCAATAACATAGAAACCAATAGGAAAACTCAAGACACCTTCTCACCATACTCTCTGCCTGTAGCACAGAACCACATGATCAGAAGGAAATCCTCAGCTCCCAGCTTTTCCCTGGGAATGGAGAGTTAGATCATGTTTCCAGTGTCTCAGTTTTTCCTGGGATGGCCCAAGGTATTGGCATATGTCTCACCTGTCTCAGAGCACTGACAGGACCTGGCATATTTTAGATGCCTGCTGGCCAGTGAGAACAGACAGGATAGTTTGAACTAGCACATGAGAAATCACCATAGTCTTTCCTCCTGACTCTGTGCAGAATGAGTGAGTTAGAAAACCCCAATTCCAGCTTCTCTCTGGGGAGAGAGAGCATCGGACTTCATGTCTAAAGTTCCAGGTTTTCTGGAGGCTGCCTGAGGGACTGACTTTTGCCACGCCTGTCTTAGAGTGCTGATGGGACCCAGCGTACTGTAGACAACTGGGTGCCACTAAGAACAAAGACAGTGGTTTGAACTAATATGAAAGTTTGAGAGTCTCTCAAGAATACTTAAGAATAAACTTAACCAAGGATGTGAACGACTTGTACACTGAAAACTACAAAACATTTATGGAAGAAATTAAAGAAGACACAAATAAATAGAAAGATATCCATATTCATGAATTAAAGACAATATTGTATAAAAGTCCTTACTAGGGCTTCCCTGGTGGCACAGTGGTTGAGAATCTGCCTGCCAATGCAGGGGACATGGGTTCGAGTCCTGGTCTGGGAGGATCCCACATGCCGCGGAGCAACTAGGCCCGTGAGCCACAACTACTGAGCCTGCGCGTCTGGAGCCTGTGCTCCGCAACAAGAGAGGCCGCGACAGTGAGAGGCCCACGCATCGCGATGAAGAGTGGCCCCCCCTGCTCACCACAACTAGAGAAAGCCCTCGCACAGAAATGAAGACCCAACACAGCCAAAAATAAATAAATAAATTTATTTTTTTAAAAAAGTCCTTACTACCCATAGTGATCTACAGATTCAATGAAATCCATATCAAAATCCCAATGGCATTTAAAAAAATAGAAATATAAAAAGTCCTAAAATTCATATGAAACCCCAAAGGATCCTGAATAGCCAAAACAATCTCAAGAAAGAAGAACCAGGAATCATATGTCCTGATTTCAAGATATATTACAAAGTTAAAATAATAAAAAAAAAAGTATGGTACTGCTATTAAGACAGACATCTAGAGCCATAGAACAGAATAGTGAGTTCAGAAATTAACTCATGCATATTGTCAACCTATCTTTGACAAAGGTGTCAAGAGTACACAGTGGAGGGCTTCCCTGGTGGCTCAGTGGTTGAGAGTCCGCCTGCCGATGCAGGGGACACTGGTTCGTGCCCCGATCCGGGAAGATCCCACATGCCGCGGAGCGGCTGGGCCCGTGAGCCATGGCTGCTGAGCCTGCATGTCCGGAGCCTGTGCTCTGCAACGGGAGAGGCCACAACTGCGAGAGGCCCGCATACAGCAAAAAAAAAAAAAAAAAAAGAATACACAGTGGAGAAAGAATAGTCTCTTCAACAGACAGTGCTAGGAAAATTGGATCTCTACATACAAAAGAATGAAATTGGTCCCTTATCTTAAATCGTATGCAAAAATCAACTCAAAATGGATTAAATACTTAAACATAAGATTTGAAATTGAAACTGTAAATCTCCTATAAGAAAACATAAGGCAGAAGCTACATGACATTGGTCTTGATACTGACTTTTTGGATTTGACACCAAATGCAAAGGAACAAAAGCAAAAGTAAACAAGTGGGACTACATCAAACTAAAAAACCTCTGCACAACAAAAGAAACCAACAAAATGAAAAGGCAAGCTCTGAATGAGAGAAAATATTTGCAAATTATGTATCTGATAAGGGGTTAATATCCATATATATAAAGAACTCATACAACTCAATAGCAAAAGTACAAACAATCGAATTAAAACATGAACAGAGGAACTGAATAGACATTTTCCAAAGAAGACGTTCAAAAGGCCAACAGGTATAGGAAAAGGTACTCAATATCACAAACCCTTAGGGAAATGGAAATCAAAACCCTAATAAGATATTACCTCACACCTGTTAGAATGGCTGCAATCAAATAGATAAGAGATAACAAGTGTTGGCAAGGATGTGGAGAAAAGGAAACCCCTGTGCACTGTTGGTGGGAATGTGAATTGATGCAGCCACTATGGAAAACAGTATGGAGGTTCCTCAAAAAATTAAAAATAGAACTACCGTATGATCCAGCAATTCCACTGCTGGGTACTTATCTGAAGGAAACAAAATTACTATCTCGAAGAGATATTTGCACCCGCATTTTCATTGTCTTATCTAAAATAGCAAAGACATGGAAACAACCTAAGTAACCATTGACAGATGAATAGATAAAGAAAGTATGGTGTATATATAAATGGAATATTATTTAGCCATTAAAAATAAGGAAATTCTGCTATTTGTAATAACAGGGATAGACCTTGAGGGCATTATGTGCAGTAAATAAGATAGAGAAAGACAAATTTTGTATGATTTTACTTACATGTGGCATCTAAAAAAAACCAAACTCATAGTAACATAGAACAGATTGACAGTGGAGGAAGTTTGGGGGTAGGGAAAATGGGTGAAGGTGGTCAAAAGGCATAAACTTCCAATTATGAGATAAGTTCTGGGGATGTTAATGTACAGCATAGTGACTATAGTTAATACTGTATTGTATATTTGAGAGTTGCTAAGAGAGTAGATCTTAAAAGTTCTCATTACATGAATAGAAGATGTGTAACCATGTGAGGTGATGTATATTAAATAATTGTGGTGATCATTTGGATCATTTGTGTGTGTGTGTGTATATATATATACACACACACACCATAATGATTATAATCATTATGCTGTATACCTTAAACTAATATGTTATATGTTATTATATCTCAATAAAACTGAAAAAAATAATCATATACTTTTACTATACATAACTAAAGTGTAATTTTATGTAACAGAGGGATTTTTATATTGACTTCCATATCATTAGAGAACTGATAAAGTTTTATATAGGGTTGACCAAGGCAATTATTTCAGTTCTCTCAGGTCTGAATTTCTCTGCTTGTGGACTACAATTTCTGGTAACCCTTTTCTGACTGTACATTGAGCTTCTTGGAAAAGATTATTCCTTTTTAGGTAATAAACAGTGTTCACCACGAAACTAGCATTGTTTCAAGTGTTTTACAGGTGTTAACTCATTTAATGCTCACAACCCTATTGAATGGCTCCAGTTATTAATATTTCTGTTTAACAAAAGAAGAAAATTAGTCTCATACCATACAAGGGGGGAGCAGGGACTATGAACTTAATTACTATATATTAGACTTCTCCATATAGATGTGGCTTTAGGGTATTGGAGTCCATATTGGTAAATTACTGCATTTTTTGTTTTGTTTTTATATGAAAGTGCCCAATCCACAGGGTTTTTTTTGTTTTTTTGTTTGTTTGTTTGTTTTGAGGTACGTGGGCCTCTCACTGTTGTGGTCTCTCCTGTTGCGGAGCACAGGCTCTGGATGCGCAGGCTCAGCGGCCATGGCTCACAGGCCCAGCCACTCCACGGCACGTGGGATCTTCCCAGACTGGGGCATGAACCCGTGTCCCCTCCATCGGCAGGCGGACTCTCAACCACTGCGCCACCAGGGAAGCCCAATCCACAGGTTTTAATGACAGTTATGTCCAAAGGAAAGCTTTGTTTCCTCCAAAATGCTGAAAAGCATGCTACCTGTCTGCTTCACATACTATTGTGAGGAATGACTGTCTTCTGCTTGTCACTGTCTCTTCGCTGTCTAACCTCACATTTCAGTGTTCCTCAACATTCTACCTTTGAGTGTTCTGCCCCAGTTGCCATGGTGGAAGGGAATTCTAATGTGTTTCTTATAATTGGAGGAATATTTTCTTGATTGAGATCCAAGAGGCAAACTGATTCCCAGATTACCTCCAACCCAGGCCAACTGACATCAGTGCTCCTTAGTTGTGTCCTTGATGCAGTTTTGAACTTAAACTTTTGACTTACCTAATGAAAAGTATTTGAACAGAGACTTCTAAGATATCAAATGCAAATAAGAACCATCAAATACCTAATAATGGTTTTCTTTGCTTGATCAAAGATCTCCACAGGAAGGAGATTGGCAGTTCAGTAGGTGGCTCTTTTTCCACTGAGCCAGAACTGAAGCAAAACCCCGGGGAACTCAACCTGCCCCAGGAACAGGTATCTTTCCACTGAGAAATGGGACAAAGAAGGTATTTATTGATGGTATGAAAAATATATTTATTTTGAAGTGCTCAGGTGTGCTGGTTAAAATCCAGTTTGGATAATTACATTCTTTTCACAGAAATTCCACCCACAATTATAACTGCCAACTCCAATTTCACCAACAGTTTGAATTCTAAATAGCCTCTGTTTGACACATGTTGTTTTTTAGTTCCACTTTGCAATTTCTGGCCAACTCCCCCCCATCCTCCCTGTAGCTGACTGGGAAGAAGCAGAGCAGCTAAATATTTTGGGGTATAATTAAGTAATTTGAAATGAATGACACTATATTAAAATGATGTAGTACTTATTAAAATACATTCTGATTATGCAAACTTTCATAGATTTTTGGAATTCCTCTGATGATGAATACTTTTTGGCTTTTCACTTGTGATATCCTGCAAACCTAGAACTTGATGTACTATGTTCTTTTTTATTATACAAGTTTCAGGTGTACAGCATTGCAGTCAACATATGTATATACTACAGAGTGATCACCACCACACATCTAGTTACCATCTGTTGCCATACAGTTGAATTTCTTCACCCATTTCCCCCACTCTCCACCCCTTTCCCTCTGATAACCACTAATCTGTTTTCTGTATCTATGAGTTTGTTTTTGTTTTATTTTGTTTATCAGTTGTTTTAGTTTTGTTTTTAGATTCCACATATGAGTAAAATGATATGGTATTGGTCTTCCTCTGACTGATTTATTTCACTTATTTTCACTCAAGGTCTATCCATGTTGTTTTAAATAGTGGGATTTCATTCTTTTTTATGGCACAGTAGTATTCCATTATCTATACAGTATAGTATTCCATTATATATAATATATTATAATTATACTACTATATTTTATATAATATAATATATGGTATGTATATACATATATAGGTATGTACATATATATATATAAATTTTATATATATATATATATATATATATATATATATATATATACATACCACCTCTTCTTTACCCATTCATCCATTGATGGACACTTCAGCTCTTTCCATATCTTGGCTACTGTAAATAATGCTGCAATGAACATATATGTCTTCATATATTTCCTCATTCCTATTTTCTTGTCCTTTGGATAAATACCTAGAGGTAGACTAGCTGGGTCATGTGGTAGCCCTAGTCTTAATTTTTTGAGGAATCTCCATACTGTTTTCCATAGTTGTGTACGATATCCTTTTACTTTAAAAAAAAACCCATGTTTTATGATTCTTCTTTTAAATATGAGAGTGTGTCACCTGCCTGATGAAAACATATTCATGCTGTTGGTATTCATTCCATGTAGTATGACATAATATAGTTGAAAGATAAAGCACTTTACATGGAAAACACAGAGTACTTCACTAACACATATATCAAACTCTTTCCTTGAACTGAGAAATATCTGAAAGTAAGTTTGTTTTGTTCTCAAGACCCTATAATTTTAAAATTGAGGGAATCAAAAATAACAAGAATTTTCCTTAAACCTAATCTTCAGAAGAGGTAAGCTGTATCTTAAAGTGAAAGCACTTTTGAGAACTAATGTCTTTACTATCTCTGGGTTTCCTTTATTCTTCCATCTTTCACATCACCATTCTTATTCCCAAATCTCAGAGAAACAATTTTAGTTTCTTACTCTTTATTCCTACCAGTCCCTTTTGCATGTGTTTCATGTCTTTTCATACCTTACACCCTCCTCTAAAAACTGAGTATGCATAATGAATTTCAGGTTTTCATTAATGCCTAGATAATGCATAATAATCACTATTCAGATAGACTAAACAAAATCTCTCTGAAACACTGAGAACTTTGAAGAGGAAAAAGGAAAAAACAATTCATTCAATTAGTGATTACTGTTCACTAATCATAAGACAGACTTTAAAAAAATATATTTATTTACATTATTTATTTGACTGCACTGGGTCTTAGTTGCAGCTTGTGGGATCTTTGTTGCTGCGTGTGAGATCTTCGTTGGGGCATGCGGGTTCTTTTTAGTTGCGGCATGCGGGATCTAGCTCCCTGACCAGAGATTGAACCCAGGCCCCCTACACTGGGAGCGTGGAGTCTTAACCACTGGACCCCCAGGGAAGTCTGCAGACATTAAAAAATGTTAGATACAATGATTGTTACTTTTATTTTAGCAAACCAAAGTTTACATCAAAGCTCAAGGTCTCACAGCATGCCTAGAGTAAAGCCTAGCTTATACACCTGCTCTTCTCATTCCCTAGCCTGAGTTTCAGTCATCTAATACCAACTGTCCAGATATATCATTGCAATCAACAATGGCAACAGTACATGAACCTCCTCTAGTATCTCTCTCTCAAAATATAAGTCAACCCTATTGCCAGCCTCCAGTTCCAACTTGTATTCTAATTGTATCAAGAAAGTAAAGTTAAATCCCTGCCAGTACCCTTTTTCATATAGTTAGGGAGGAGAATAAGCATACACTATGAAAAAATATGTTGCTCATCTAGATGATGTAATTCAGAGGGTATAATTAGATTTTCCTACCTCAAGGTAAAGGTGACAGGCAAGAACACAGAAACTGTGAAACTTAAATAAACAAATCCATATTTGAAAAATAGTCAGGGGGTTCTAACTAAAGTTATCTTAGATCAGCAAATGGGACTTTCACATACCTGTCTGATAAGATGTGCCCTCAAGTATTTGAGAGGGCTATTTAATACTTATGAACTGACAAGGATTCCCTCCTTGACCAAACTTTATTCAGGCTCCTTTGAGCCCTCTTTTTGACTGGGTCCTGTCCTTGGCTGCCTGATCCCAGTTTTAGCAAAGAATCTGTTTGAATCCAGTTTCACCAGGGATGCTGCTAATCCAGTTTAGTGAGAATCCTTCCACCCTTGATATCCCTCCACCTTTGATATTTAATCAAGTTCCTCTCCCTGCATCCTTGATATCTAATCAAGTTCCTCTTAGTAATTTTCTATCCAAAGACTCCCTCCCCCTGCCCTTTGGCTATAAATCCCCAGCTGCCCCGTTGTATTCAGAGTTGAGTTCAGTGTTTCTCTCCTATTGAAATAATCTGTCTCCCCTATTGCAATAATCTTGAATAAAGTCTTCCTTGCCTATTTAACTGCAATAGGTGCAATTTTTCTTTGACAGAATTGAAGGGTGAGTTTGATCCAAATACCTTCCATCATAGCCTACCACAATATGAAGCACTCACACTTATAGTTTTTGAGTGGTAAACTTACAAAAATACAAATATATAATGTAGGAGGAGCATGTATTAACATCCATTTACCTTTAGTAGGATATTTAAGGGATGGGATCCATGACAGATAATTTTAATCAGAAAGGAGGATTCTAGAAAGCAGTTAGTTACAGGATGTGGAGTTTATCTGATGAGAGTTGGTGTCTATCCAAGACCACAAAGGAGGATCTCAGGCAATCTGGCTTTGGGGTGGAGGATAGTTCACACATGAGGTGTAAGATGCCAAAAGGGAAGAAAACAGGAAGGCAATAAAATGGAAAATGTTTGGGCATACTGAAGAGATGACAAAAATATAATTGGATTCTGCTGTACCTCAGGTTTATATACTCTCACTACAAAATAAGCTCTAGCAAACCCCTTAGATAGTGTTGGAAAGACTAATGTCACAAAGAGAGGATTCCCCTAATAGCTTACCGAGTTTTACAAATAAAGGAGAATGTCACTTCTCTCAGTTCTGATCCAGGACTCTTAACTGAAAATTTTGCTTATCTCTCTTAGGTGTGGGAGCAGGGTGGAACCAAACTCTATTGTCAAATACTGAAAATCTTAACAAAAAATAGGCAAATAAGCAAAAGTTTATTTTTTATAATTTATAAAATATTTAAACATGCTCCATCATTGAATACTGTTATTATCAGTAGAATATGCTATTTAGATTGATTTTCAAGGATCAGTGAGTTATTTGCACTGAGCCACACACATTCCTTTCTCATCACTTTTAAGGCCAAGAGCAAGCGTTGACAACAGTTAACTGGTTTTCGAGGGCAACCTTTGACATAGAAGAAAAGCAAAGCTAACAGGCTTGTGAAAACCTTGAACCCAAGACCTTGACCAAGTTCTGATCTGTAACAAAATAAAAGCATTGAGAAAGACAACTATTTAAATCACTCTCATCAAATAGACCATGGCATTGCACACATTTTACAGAACTTACATGCTCTCTGATGATCAGAGTATTATCTCTCCAGATTCACACTATGAACTCTGAAAACGCCAGTCCCCAAAGCCTTGGAAATAACTGTTTCTTTTCCTACCTAGGGAAAGATTATTCTCATACTAATAAGAGCCTAATGATTTTATTTTACTACAGTAGGTGGTTGCTGGAAGGGATATGACTCTTAGTAGAGTTGCATTGAATGGTGAATTTTTTTTCAACATGTTTACAAGGACACATTACTATGGTACCTATTTTGAAAAAAAAAAAAAGATTTCCATAGATCATTTTGTCTGTTTAAATGTGGATAATACTAACTTACTCAGAATAGTAGGGGGGAAAATACTGACAAAATAGTGTTAAGTCCCTTTATAGAGATTCAAGTGGATAAAAATAATAATGAGAAAAAGATGAACATTATCCCCGATTTCTAGCAGCATATATGTTTTGGTGGAAACAGAACTAATCTTTATGCTGAATTTTATATTAGATTCTACAAGCATCTGTATCAGAATCAAAAGCTGCTTTCAAGGGGTATTGTCCAAGGGCATCAAACTGGTCAGATGTTGCCTGTTTCAACAAAGAATCTGATGAGATTCAGGCCATTTGAAAGTAATTAAAACAGAACTGTAAACACCAAAGCTCTTCTACTTCCTCAGAAGAATGCTACTTTTCTGAATGTAAAGTGAGCATAAAGGACAATTGTGCTGCATAGGGAAGTATGAATAGAGTTAGGAAGTCACTACTTACGCTGCTGTCCACCAAGCACTTCAGAGATCACCCAATCAGAAATCACTCAGGAAGTCTTTTCAACTCTGTAGGCACATGGTAGTTATAGACTCTAAGACTGACACTGAAAAGGCTAAAAAGCTCAATGCCTTTGAATGAACACAATATCATGTGAGCCTTTCCACTTTCCAATGAGAATGAGAATGTTTTAGCCCATGTGTAATATAGTTAACAACTGTCATACACTCACTAATGCAGCCTGATTCTCTCATGGATAAGGTCTCCTTTGTTGCTCCCACAAATTCAATAGCCTAACCCAAACAGGAGTTTTCTCAGAGGACTGCCATCTTGCGGAAGTTGTCAGATCCATGAAACTGCTTTAAAAGATTTTCAAGAAGCCTATTGATCTGCTCAGATTCATCTGCTGGAACATGCACAGCTTCTGTCTTCTCTGCCGTCTTTCCTTCAATATGTCTTTGCTTCGCTTTCCCTGGGGTTTCCATTTCCCCAAAAGTTCACTGTAAAAATGACCTTCAATACATCCATTTCAGCACTTTTCCATCAGTCCACTAAAATCCACTCTTCATAGCTCAAAAAGTCAGGGTTTAATCTTCGTAAAGAGCCAAGCACTCTAAAGAAATGCTTTTTGAATGATGTCTTATAATAGTTTGATAATATTGTGGATGCGTATAGTTCATCAACTTGCAACTACAGAAAAGATACAGATGAACTATCTCAAATACACAGATACACACATGCGCACACACACATATATGCATACATACATCATATATATATATATTTTTTTGCAGTACGTGGGCCTCTCACCGCCGCGGAGCACAGGCTCCAGACATGCAGGCCCAGTGGCCATGGCTCACTGGCCCAGCCGCTCCGCAGCACGTGGGATCCTCCCAGACCCGGGCACGAACCCGTGTCCCCTGCATCGGCAGGCAGACTCCCAACTACTGCGCCACCGGGGAAGCCCCATCATATGTATTTATTATATATGTATCCATAAAAATAAAAAACTAGAAGGCAGTAAATAAGCCCCACTTGCATATAATAAGCACACATGCATTCTACTTGTACTGCTTAATTAAAAAGCATTTTCTTGCTTCTCAATTATTGGTTATAGTCCTCAAATGAAAAAATGAAACTTAACCTGTCAAATTTCTCTAGAATGGGAATGTAAATTGGTATAGCCACTGTGGAAAACAGTACGGAGATTCCTCAAAAAATTAAAAATAGAACTACCATAAGATTCAGCAATTCCACTGCTGGGTTTTTATCTAAAGAAACTGAAATCACCATCTTGAAGAGATGTCTGCACCCTGATGTTCATTGCAGCGTGAACATATATTTGCAATAGCCCAGACGTGAAAATGACCCATGTTCATTAACAGATGAAGAGATAAAGAAAATGTGATATATCTATATATCTATATCTCTCTCTATATATAAATGGAATACTATTCAGCCATAAAAGGGAAGGAAATACTGCTATTTGTGACAATATGGGTGGACCTTGAGAACATTATGCTAAATGAAATCAGCCAGACAAAAAAGACAAATACTGTATGATCTCACTTATATATAGAATCTAAAAACAGCCGAACTCATAGAAAGAGAGAACAGATTGGTGGTTGCCAGAGGCAGGGGTTGGCAGGGGCAGGTAGGATAAATGTGTGAAGGTGGTCAAAAGGTACAAACTTTCCGTTACAAGATAAATAAGTTCTAAGGATGTAATGTTCAGCGTAGTGACTATAGTTAACAACACTGTACTGTATATTTGAAAATTGCTGAGAGAGTAGATCTTAAAAGTTCTCATCGCAAGAAAAAAAAGTTGTGAATAAAAGATCACTTTGATTAGTCTGTCTTCTGGGGTCAACGATTGTTGGGTTGTTGACTGTACAAACATTTCTTAGTCAGCCTGCTTGGTTGGGGAAACCTGAGACACTAACAAAACACACTGTCATTGACAAAAACAAAAGGAAACAAAAACAAAGAGACAAAACCAAACTTCTCTACAATATGTCTAAAATGGCATTCTTTACTTAAAACTTCCATGATCTTTTGTTTTTTTATAATAAAATCTAATTTTTATTAAGAAATATATGTATATAATTGTATGTGGGTTTATGTTTGCCCATAGGAAAAATCCAGAAAAATATACATCAAATAACTAATACTAAATAAACTTCAGTGATAGTGTTACTGTAGAGGAATTTCACTTTCAACTTTTCTGTGTTATTTGCATTTTTTTAAATTAATTAATTGATTTATTTTTGTCTGCATTGGGTCTTTGTTGCTGCACTTGGGCTTCCTCTAGTTTTGGTGAGCAGGGGCTACTCTTTGTTATGGTGCGCGGGCTTCTCATTGCAGTGGCTTCTCTTATTGCAGAGCACAGGCTCTAGAGTGCAGGCTCAGTAGTTGTGGTGCACAGGCTTCGTTGCTCTGTGGCATGTGGGATCTTCCTGGACCAGGGCTCGAACCTGTGTCCCCTGCATTGGCAGGCGGATTCTTAACCACTGCACCACCAGGGACCCAGCTTACCCTTCCCCCTCCCCGTGTCCTCAAGTCAATTCTCTACGTCTGCGTCTTTATTCCTGTCCTGCCCCTAGGTTCTTCAGAACCTTTTTTTTTTTTTTTTTAGATTCCATATATATGCGTTAGCATACGGTATTTGTTTTTCTCTTTCTGACTTACTTCACTCTGTATGACAGACTCTAGGTCCATCCACCTCACTACAAATAACTCAATTTCATTTCTTTTTATGACTGAGTAATATTCCATTGTATATATGTGCCACATCTTTATCCATTCACCTGTCGATGGACACTTAAGTTGCTTCCCTGTTCTGGCTATTGTAAATAGAGCTGCAATGAACATTGTGGTACATGACCCTTTGTGAATTATGGTTTTCTCAGGGTATATGTCCAGGAGTGAGATTGCTGGGTCATATGGTAGTTCTAGTTTTAGTTTTTTAAGGAACTCTCCATACTGTTCTCCATAGTGGCTGTATCAATTTACATTCCCACCAACAGTGCAAGAGTGTTCCCTTTTCTCCACACCCTCTCCAGCATGACCTTTTAAAAATGACATTTTTCTATGACTATTTGTTCCATATGATACTTATATATGCAAGTAATAAAACTTTATCCCACTTTATCCATTTATAAATAAAATTTTCCCAATTGCTATTCATGACACAGCTGATTTTTGGTATCTTTCACATTCTTCTCAAAATAATATTATTGCTCAAAAAAATAAATGATTTCATTTGTATTCTTTTTGTTAAACCATAACCTTTTGTATCGCTGTTAAGATCATTTTTCTTTATTATTATATGGCTTACAATGCTTTTGTGTTATTCTAAAATAAATAAGATCTTTATTCTTAAGACTTAAAAAAAAAATTCCATGATCATCTACCACCACCCATCCCAGATAACTGAGTGTATTTCTATTTTGAACCCTCAAAGCATTGTGAATCTCAGCCATCTATCTTTCATCCATCCATTTATTCATCTGTTTTCTTATTCATTTGTCCATAACTATTTTCTACCACATTGCTGAACATATATCAGGCATTTAGGAAAATGCACAACCCCTGCTCTAAGGGAGCTCATGGTCTATCATTGGGGATGAACAGTAATTTTATGAAAATCAAATACATTTGTAATTATTTCTTTTGTTTCTCTGCTAAAATGTGAGGACACTAGAGCAAATGCTGTGCTTTCTCCATCTCTGTAACCTCCTCTATTTTCTATTACTTGCACCAAATAGCTATTCAGTTAAAGACTAAAAATGTACAAGTTTTCATATCTAATTCCAACCTAATTTTAATGACACTTTTTACTTTAATCATCTTTATTCTTCCAGGCCAATCTCTCTGCTTGAGAATTCTAGTCATTAGGAAATTCTGTTGGATAGAAACTGTGTTGGTCCAATTTCAGACTAATGTATGAAAGATTTCTGGTGATGACTATGTAAGTCAGGAAAAAAACCATCAACTATAGTTAAAGTTTCAAGCAGTTGTATTTTCTGTGGAGATTTAAAAAAAAATAATTTTTGTTTCATTGGAGAATACAAATATATGCAAAAGATTTCTCCAATCATAAATATACAATTTGTTGATGAAATTTCCACAAAGTAAACATCTGGAATGAGCATCCAGAACAAGAATTAACAGTAATTTACAGTATCTGTAAATTATTGTACAGATACAAAATCATATGATGATTTTGATTCTAGTTGGCAAAACTCACTTTATACAGTGACTATCACATTGCCCTGCACAGATTCTTAATATTTTATAAGAATAGTAAATATTTTAATAAATCTGCCTGGATTTTTCTTCCTTCCTTCCTTCCTTCCTTCCTTTCTTTCTTTCCTTTCTTCTTTTTTCTTTCTTTCTTTCTTTCTTTCTTTCTTTCTTTCTTTCTTTCTTTCTTTCTTAAGTAAGGGGCTGTGCTTATTTTCATGCTTGTACTATTAAGTAAAGTAAAATTGTGCTTCTTATAGCAAACGCTTTTCCACAAATATATACCAATGGAACATCACATGCACCTTCAAATCCTTTGCCCTCTTGGCCTTCCGTTGCTCCTGTTTTGCCAACTGCTACGCCTGAGTGAGCCTCATTTTCTGTTTCTGTTCTCAGAGCTTCTGACTATTGCTGGATCCACTATAATTTCATGCTGTATGTTCACTGGTGCTGAGATCCTTTGTTTCATCTCTTGTTGACTTTTATTTCTGGAAGTGGCAGTTCCAATTGATTTGAATTCTGCTTCAGCTCTTAACTATAACTTTTAGTAGTTGATTTGGTTTGTATTTACTGAGAAGTGTGAATTCTTTTAATTTTCTAATTTTATTCTCACTTTATTTCTCTTATTAGTGTTAATGTTCCAATGGCCTTTTTACTCCCTAATTACTCAACAATGTTCTTTACTCAATCCTGATTCTTCTCAACTGTCTGCAGCATTCTACATAGTTATGCCTTAAAAATACCTGGATATATTGGGTACCAAAGGAGATGCCCCTTTCTTCTCTTCCTCTATTTTTTTCTTGCATATTTCTCTTTCCTTGGCTTCCATCACACTTCACATAACCTGTTTTTGCCTCCAACAATTGTTCTTATATCTTCATAACTGAGCCTTCACCCTTCCAAACTAAAGTATTTGAAGGAATGGCCTTTTAACCACTGCCCCACCCCCAACCCCTGTGACATATAGTTGGTGTCCAACAGAGATTTTTGACTTAATAAATGCACTAAGATTCTCTTATTTTTCTCCTTCTCTCTTAATCCTCTCTATTGTCACTTCATTAATTTTTGTTCTTTCTTTTCTCTATTTTTATAACAATTCTCTTTCTCCTGGAAACGTTTCCAAGTCCCATAAATGGGCTTACATCCCCTTCATTAAACACACAGACACAGAATAAACGTGTGCACTTAAGTTTTTCAGTTGCAAGAAATGGAAACCAATTCTGGTTAAACATAAAGATATTTAATTTTGAGTCTCCAGAAGCTCATCAAATCAAATGGAATCATGGAAAGCTAGGATCTCATTGAAAGAGACTTATTTACATATCTAAAAAAAGGAACATAAAATAAATAACATAAAATAACTTTTCTTCATACACCTAAATACAAGTTTACTTCCTACTCAGTGCTTCACAATTCCATCCACATGCAGCTTCAGGATGTGGCTTATAATCAGCTTCCCTTTAGTTCTGTTGTGATTCTTGATGTTCTGCAATCTGTAGACTAAGCTGTAAAGTTACATACCCCAAATAACTTTACATAAAGTAGCAGGGGAAAGAAAAAAAAAAGAAATTATACATATAAAATTACTTGTATAACTTTATACTTATTGATTATATTTAATAAACTATTAATAAATTAACATTTATTGATTATTTTACATTTATTAATTTTTGCATATGTGTGCATATGTATTTACATACATACATAAATACATGAGCTATATTATTGAAGGAAAAAACACATTTCAACTTCATGTCTGTAACTAGTCATGAAGTTACAGATGCTTTTGTGATTGCTTCCTCCACTACTTCTAAAGTTCCCCATGATTCCTTTAGAAGTTCTATGGCTCTGACTTACATCTTGGTAGGAAGAAGAAGCTCCAGAGGCTTCCACTTGGTTCTATGGTAATAATCTGTAGAAGAAGCATAGCAGTGTAACAAGAGTATGGATTCAAACCAGTATCTCCGGCTGTGTATCTAGGATCTGATACTTACTAGCTTTGTGACCCTGGGCAAGTTACTTAACTGATTTGTGTCATAGTTTCTTTATCTGTAAAATTGGGATAATGATGGTACAAGTTTGCTGTATTAAATAAGTTAATTCATGTAGAGTATTTATAACAATGTCTGACACATCACAAGTACTCAAGTGTTAGTGATTATTATTAATATTAGTAGTAATAGTGGTGGTGGTGGTAGTAGTTTTCCAAGGGTCAGGTAGCTAATGGGGGATAATAACATGGTGGGCTCAGAGTGTCACTGGCCAATAATGAGGTGGACTTAAGTCAAACTTCTTTTTTTTTTTTTTTTTTTTTTTTGCGGTACGCGGGCCTCTCACTGTTGTGGCCTCTCCCGTTGCGGAGCGCAGGCTCCGGATGCGCAGGCTCAGCAGCCATGGCTCACGGGCCCAGCCGCTCCGTGGCATGTGGGATCTTCCCAGACCGGGGCACGAACCCGTATCCCCTGCATCGGCAGGCGGACTCTCAACCACTGCGCCACCAGGGAAGCCCCAAACTTCTTTTTATCCCTCTATTCCTGTAAGTTCCCATTCTGACAACTGGACCACAGTGGCAATATGAGGGACCTTCCTCAAGTTATAGCCTCCCCTACAATTCAAGGGGCTGTAGGTATGTAAATTATCTTAGGTCTGAGAATTGGATGAGGAGTCATGACTCCCCATAGTGTTATGTATCAGGTAGTATCTTAGTGAGCTATCTATTTTGTTCCTTAGAGCTTGCCAGTAAGTGGAGTAAAGATCTAAATGGTTCATGTCCTTCAAGAAGAAATACACTTTTCCATTTGCAAATAAATTTACTTCTCAGATATTTGATTGCAAAGGAAGGTCACACACATATACTTCACTTCATATCACCTTGTTTGTTTCTAATGTGACCTCTACTCAGTCTTCCCTGCTGATTTAACTCAGCTGCTACTTTAGGACACAGTTTTAGCTTCTGAGGGAACAGGAATAAAATAAAGATCACTATCACTGTTTTGTTTTCTGATCCCTGATTATTTTTTCAGAACCCTAGCAGTTTGTAGTTGACTATGACTAGACTGGGTAGGTCTGTTTTAGGAGATCTAAACTGGATCCCAAATTCACTGCCTTTGGGGGCTGTAAATCCTGAGTACCAAGAAAGACTCATTGTCTAGAGTATTATTTCTCTATTTAAACTGTACTGTGGGCTGTCAGTCTCATTAACCAAGGGTTGTAAATTTTAGGGGATATGTAGTTAATAACACCTACTGTGAAACATGCTGATTGTTCTATGACCAAGCATAATGCTGCCTTTTAAAACTGTGAGGTACAACAAACTGGCCCCAGCTTTCCCTTCTCCGCCACCTCCCACCCACACCCATAACTAAGGCCTAAAAGTCACTAGCTGACAACCCCTGATCTGAAAACAGAACAGGGAGACAGGAGCAACGGAGGAGGAATAGCTATAAAATATAAGGGGAAAGAGGAAGAAGGTGGTTTAAGGTGGTAAAAATTCACTTCACCAGCATCTGGGAACTGCCAGAATAGAATGTGCAGGGCAATTATGGGCCAAACCAATTTCCAGCTGGATCTTGCTGAGTCTGAGTCTGTATCTTTGGGAATTTTGCTAAGATTGTAGTAATCATGAGACTAACAAACATTTACCAGAAGGTAGACACTATCACTACAATGCTAAAAGAAAATTTCCAAGTGCCAGTGGGTTATGTTCGAATTCCATATCTTAGATCAAGCAAGTATCCCTAATGTGTCAAAGATTGTTAAGATTATTAACAGCAAATATTCCATCTGGTGTTTACCCAGGAGTTATAATTAGTTAAATCAGCAAAGGATTGGATTAATTAAGATACTTGGTGGCAAGCAAAAAATTCAAAGCAACTTTATTTCAACGAGGGGATTTATTTGAAAAATACTGGGGTAGATCGCAGAGTTGAGGGAAAAGCGGTAAGAATTGGGAAAGTTCTGGTAGGCTACCACTGGAGATTTGATTGCTACTAGGATTCTCTCTTTTCATCTATCTTCTCTGATTTTCTTCAATTTTGACCTTACTCTCCTTTTCAATAAGTGAGCTTTATTAATAGGTGACAGTATGGCTCCAGGCCTGGCGTATCCTAGCCTATTAACCCAGAGGACTTGGGAAAACTCATCATTTTCCACTTAAATTTAAAGAAGTTTTAGGAAAGAACTCTCGCTGATGGGTCACCTACTTACCTTCAACCAGTCACAGTGTCCAGGGAGATGGGCTCCTATGATTGGCCAGGCTGGGCCTCATTTCATTTCTGTGACATGGGGACAGGGCATTATGATCAGCAATTCCATCAAATCCATGTGACACCAGGAAGGAGTGATTTTTTTTTTCTTTTTATAAAGATATTTATTTTATTTTTGGCTGTGTTGGGTCTTTGTTGCTGCACGCAGGCTTTCTCTAGTTGTGGAGAGAAGGGGTTACTCTGCAGTGTGTGGGCTTCTCACTGCGGTGGCTTCTCTTGTTGTGGAGCACAGGCTCTAGAGCACACAGGCTTCGGTAGTTGTGGCACACGGGCTCAGTAGTTGTGGCTCATGGGCTCTGGAAGGCAGGCTCAGTAGTTGTGGTGCACAGGCTTAGTTGCTCCGCGGCATGTGGGATCTTCCTGGACCAGGGCTCGAACCCATGTCCCCTGCATTGGCAGGCAGATCTTAACCACTGTGCCACCAGGGAAGTCTGGGAGGAGCGATCTTAAAGGGAGTGGGTAGTATCAGTAGGGGTGTCTGTGTCAGTGTGTGTGTATGTGAGAATACATGCACTTATGAGAGAGAGAGAGGCAGAGAGAGAGAGGGAGAGAGATATTACTAAAAGAAAATGAAAAAGTGATGCCAAGAAGAAAAAATGTATAAACTTCATATCTTGTCCTGTCTTAACATGGAACTGTATATATACGGCCCTTCATAATTGTTAATTTCCTTATACTTTTCATCTAGGTGAGATGCTCTTCTTGAAAAGGCCTCATTGAAGCTTGTGTCAAATTCTGGCATTGATTCTAGAGGAATCCTGTTTAAGATATAATCCTGTTAAGATATAATATTTTTGGTAAAAATCTAAATAAAATAAAATATGATATTAAAATTAACTTCACCTTTTTTTACTTTTTAAATGTAGCTATTAAAAAGCTTAAATTACACATGTGCCTCATGTTAATGGCTCAAATTAAATTTTTGTCAGACAGTGAAGCCTTAATCAGCGGAAGGATTGGACACCTTTTCCCCTTTCTTTCTTCCTTCCTCTTCCCCTCCTTCCTTCTTCCCTCCCCTCCTTCCTTCCTTCTTTTGTTCTCCAATGTGATGAGTAAAACCCTGTAGATAGAGGTACTTGATAACAGCCCAACAAAAGTTGAATGGTCAAAGTGGTCAGAATTTTGGGAGAAAGATTATCTGAGATAATTTTATGGGGAAGAAAGGTTAGCTAGCAATGAACAGAAGAAGGTCAGTGGTGAAGGTGTGGGATTCTCTTCATATAGTTGCTCAGGGCTTCACCCTGGCTGAGCTACCATCACTTGTGATACTTCCATTTCATATTGTGGTTGGTTGCATGATTATTCCAGCAGGGAAGGAGCAAGCTGGAGGATTGTTCTATTTGGACTTTCCATCTCCTATTTTAAGCTTGGTCAAAAAACAAGCACTAAATTATGTCACTCAGGGTCTGCAAAGTTTATCATATTTCCCTTCTATTTGGAAGTTGTTGCTTGGGAAACATGTAAATCTGAACACAAAAACTTAAACTCACCCAAAATATTGTCTACTACAATTTCAAAATTATAGCTAAAGTTTCAAGGACTAATTTAAGGGCAGCTATTATGACTGATTATTTTCTAGATTGAAATGTTTTATCAAATACTCTCTGCTGTCTGGGAGGTGCACAATCCTGTTAGTTTAATCAGTGATGCTAATAAATTTGCTGCTGTGGACTCTGGCCATGTTCCTTAATGCTAAACAAACAAACAAAAAAAGCCTTCAACAAAAGGGAGACATAAAGGAACTAGAAAAGTCTATCTTTTGGCAAAATTTTGTTATCTACCAAAGTTCTTTCAAAAATTGACATCTTGCCAGATTAAAAAAATGTATACCAAAATTCAGAATTGTTTTCTTTTCTCTTTTTTTTCTGTGAAGAAGAGAATGCATTAGTAACTGACTTTACACCCTTCTAGGATAATATTTAGAGAAAATAAGAAAAATTGAATTTTAACAGTCTCTGTTCAGCCTTCACTGATAATTGATCCACAACATATAATTTTTTCCAATGTGTTATACAAAAGGCCATACCTGGGAAAAATAGGATCAATTCACCAAAGGAATAACAAATGGAAACTTTTCTATTTAAATAATAACAGAAAGACCTTTACATTTTCCCAACCTTGTTTTAAACAAATTATTTTAGTTTAGTTGAGCTATAAACAAACACGTTTTCTAACAAAATTATTTTCTCTAATGACATTTCCCTATCTCTACCATAGGAAGTATTTAGATACCAAAAGCATAAATGCTGTTTTGAGAATTCATTCTTGCCTATTAACTTTCCTTCTTTGCTCGAACACATTTTTAATGACCTGTTAAAAGATGAGCTTCAAAGTGTCCCTTTGAGACTTTGCTGTAGACAAGCTTCTGGACTAGCTTTGTCAAATCCTATCTGGTCTGTCCTCATAGCTGATGGAATTAGACATTCTAAATAACAGATACTAAAAACAAACAAACAAAACAACAACAACAACAAAAAACCAATTAGTGTTATTTGCTGGGTCAGTAAAGAAGGCATTAATGTTCCCATCCTTTTCCTCTACCATTGGTTCTGTGAGGTGACATTCTCTCACTTCTCAGTATTTTCTCTTTTGGGTAAGATTATGTGTCTGATGATGGATGCAGTGTTAATGGCTTCCCTTGGTCCATTACTCTGCTTCCTATGCCACTGAGACCAAGGTGACAGGTTTAGTTCTTGGGAAACTCTTCCTCACATGGTGTTAGAAATAAGCCGATTACCATAAACCTTATCTGTGACCACTCTTTCTTCTCACTGATCCTTCTACCCCATGGAAGGATATAAGTTAGGATATATTAAGGTAAACTGAAGTAATGAATTAAGCCCCAAACATCAGTGGTTTAATAAAACAAAGACTTTTTTTCTTGCTCACATTTCATGTCCAGTTAAGGTCAGTGGTGATGGTGTGGGGTTCTCTCCATATAGTTGCTCAGGGATTCACCCTGGCTGAGCTACAATCACTTGTGATACTTCCATTTCAAATTGTGGTTGGTTGCATGATTATTCCAGCAGGGAAGGAGCAAGCTGGAGGATTGTGCATTGGCTTTTAAAAGCTTTGACTTAGAAGTGACACACATCCTTCTGCTCACATTTCATTGGTCAGAACTAGTCCCTTCCTAAGTAACTATAATGGGGCTGTTACCTGAGAAACACGTGGATATTTGGTGAGCAATAAATATCTCTGACATAATATTCCCTTTTGGTCATTAATATTCTCTTCTCTGTTCTTTTTATACATAGAATTTCTCCTTAAAAAGATGAAGTTCCATCAATTTATTGCATTAAGCTCAAAATTTAGAATGATACACATCAGCCTCTATTCCAGGTCTGAATGTGCTGCTCTTAGTGTAGAGTCCTGTGAATTAAAGACAAGTTATCTTCCTCCCAGAAACCTGAGCTGAAGTAGTAGAACATGGACAGGATAACTACAATCAGCACTTCCATTTAGAAATAGGAAAAATGGAAGGCATGGCAGTCACCAGTCTGTAGCAATTCTGAAATCCCAGTGGCAGACACTGGGGGAGGGGGGCCTCTAACTCTACCCTGGGGTGGAAGAATGTTCCCTGACTAGGCTTGGCTCTCCTGGAAAAACTTCTTTGTCCATGTTCTCACTGGCCCTGACTATGCCCCTTGTGAGGTTCTTCTCTATCTTCTTTGGTCATTTCTGAAGCAGGCATTGAATAATATTACCTTTTTGGAGGGTGTAGAGCTTTTGAAGCCTAATTCCTGTTCCTTGAAGTTTGGGAGCCTGAGTCATTTTATATCTCAAATAGTCACAAGCTTGCAGTTTTCCTTGATAGTCAATTCTCTCGAAAAGTTAATAGGCTTTTGTTTGAATCAGGTCAGTTATATAATCTAGTAACTAAACCAACAGTTATATTTGAGACTTAGTTCTCAGATCTGCTATATCTCTTTGTGTTTCTTCTCTCACATACTCATCTCATTCATACTTTTTCTCTTTCTTACTTAATAATGATACATTGAATCCATCTAGAATAATAGATAAGGCACACCCTTAATCAGATATTTCCCTTGAAGCCTTTTAATCCATTGACACATTTTTTATTGGGCATTATCTGCTCAATTTTTAATCTCATCATTTATAGCTTAGGTTTTAAAAACAACTGGGTTGTACAACTTACTGGGCCATGAATTTTTTGACATACTCTTTTCTCTTTCATTTCTGTTTACAATCAGTAAATTCTTTTCTGAGATTCATATCTTTTTCTGGTATTTGTATACCAGACTCAACCAAAAATTACCAACATACATACTGTTTCTTTTTTTCCAACCTCTTCCCTTTGAGCTGTCAATTCATTATTCAGTTGTCTGCTTTCTAGGTTATGCCATGTAACTATTTACCAAATATTTTGCCATTGCATAACAAAGATGACCATCTTTTAAAAATTATTTATTTATTTATTTATTTTATTTTTTGCTGTACGCGGGCCTCTCACTGTTGTGGCCTCTCCCGTTGCGGAGCACAGGCTCCGGACGCACAGGCTCAGCGGCCATGGCTCACGGGCCCAGCCGCTCCGCGGCACGTGGGATCCCCCTGGACTGGGGCACGAACCCATGTACCCTGCATCGGCAGGTGGACTCTCAACCACTGCGCCACCAGGGAAGCCCAAAGATGACCATCTTTTCAGCCTCTGATATCAGTTTCCTTGCCTCCTGCTATGTGACCACTAAACCAGTGATTTGTGTTAGGTTTTTGTTATGGCAGCACCCCACTCCTGGCATGAATTCTGCAATCATTAGATAGATTAGACTATGCTTTGTTAATAAATTTACTCTGAACTATAAGTGGTTTATTTCTTGTTCATATTAGATGTCCAACAAAACAGAAGGCCCTGTACAATGTAGTTTCTAACAGACCCAGGCTGAACAAGTCTCCTTCATTTTATAATGTCACTGTTTCAGTATATAACCTCATGGTTTGTTCAGAAGGGAAAGAGGAAGCTATCTGTTGGCTCTTAAATGTCAGGGAGGTGGGAAGAAGAAGCAGAGGGGTATTTGCTAAGTAGTAAGTATTTCTGCGAAGTAAATTCAGAGAGGCTCTTAATATCAGCCCAACATAGAGAAATAAAGGATATTTAGGAATTAAAAATATTACTGAAAAATACTATATTATCACTGATTTTATGATCCCAACCATAATGTCTTAAAGATCAAAACATATTCCTCCTTTCCCTAAGAGTATATCTTTTTTCTTTGTTTGTTTTTGCTGTACGTGGGCCTCTCACTGATGTGGCCTCTCCCATTGCGGAGCACAGGCTCCGGAAGCGCATGCTCAGCGGCCATGGCTCACGGGCCCAGCCGCTCCGCGGCATGTGGGATCTTCCCGGACCGGGGCATGAACCCGTGTCCCCTGCATCGGCAGGCGGACCCCCAACCACTGCGCCACCAGGGAAGCCTGAGTATATCTTTATTATATCAGTATTAAAGAAAAAGTTCTCCATATGGAGTACAATACTTGCTCTTGTTTTTTCCTAATCTCCCTGAGATGAAATACTTTTAAACAGCATTTTATAAAATATTTTGTTTTTATCTTTAAAGATGGAGGTGGTAAAGAAAAGTAGAGAGAAGATGTAATCTTCTTCTAAGCTACTTCCTCCTCAGGGGCCAGGGGAATCATAAACATTTACTTTTGGAAGCAACATGAGAGATAATCTAATTCAAATTCCTTATTTAAAAGGTGGGGAGGGAGAGTCTTAGAGTTACTAAGTGACTTATCAAAACTTACCCAACTAGTTACTGTCAGGAACTGTGAAAAGTCTAAAATTTAACCCTACTTGCAAGCTAATAAGCTTGTGTTCTATTGCTTCAGAGATGTTGGTAGAAGACACAATACTCCTGCATCAGAGACAAAGGACTTTATTACTCACATGGCCAGAGTTTCATATTCACTTGAGTTGGTTCCCTATGTCCCCTAAGACCCATGCAGGTAGGCCTAGGTGGATGCCTGCACATGCAGCCGGCTGCATTATTGGAGAGGAACACTGAGCTTGGGGCTTGGGGAAGAAGTCACTGCTTTTACAGTAAGAAGAAACAAGCATACTTTTTGTCTGGAGAAAGGTATTACCTCATTTTTCAAGGCTGCTTGCTCAAATGTGATCCTGATAAAACTGGGCCATTAGGGCCTTTCAATTTTGGCACACCTGGCAAGAATGTGGAGAGATGCTCAAGGCATCAAGGTGGATTGCTGCTTCCAACACTTGGTAGCAGAATTAAGACTAGAACTAGCTCTCTTAACTTCTGGTTTACTAAACTGTACATAGCACTGTCACTGAAGACAAAACCTTTTAATAAATTAACATCATTCTGTTTGAAGTGCTCTTTATTATCTTCTTTTTTGGAAAGGGGCCATATTTTCCAGTCCTATTTACATACTGAATATTTTCTTCTGTCAGTGATCTGATAGACTTGTATTAGGATCACATGTAATGACCCTTAATTATCTCATATATGATAAGACCTAGTTGAAGACCAACAAATTTGTGCCAGTATATCCTGAATCACAGGACATTTATCTTTTGAAAATATCATTATTTTACTTTTAATTTTCTTTATACTTTGTTATCACTAGTCAAGGTTTATGGCTGTCCTACTTTGTGTCAATCTATACTTGGGGTTTAGGTTATAGAATAAACTATAATCTTGGTGTCACAGTGTTTATTAGACTCATGTGAAAGAGAGTGAAAAACAAAAATGAAGAAGCGTATCCAAAGAGTGCAATAAGAGGTACAAAGTACAAGTTTATTAGATCCCAGAAAAGTTAGAGATTTCTGGCTAAATATAGTCAGGAAGGATTCATGGATGAAATGGAGAAAGAAAGGTAGTTCTTAGAGAAGAGGGAAAGGAGTGAGCTCTATTACTGTTTACATTCTTTCTGATTTTAAAAGTAAGCATTAAAAGATACTCTTTAATGGCAACCATATAGGCATTTTCATCATCTGTTTTATTCACTGCTCAATCTTCAGTTCTTCAAAAAATGCCTTGCCCATGTTAGAAACTCATAAAAACAATGAATGAAGGAATGATGGTTGAAGAAGTTCATGGTTTATATTATGTGTCTTCAACGTTCATTTTTTACACAACCCACACATTCATACAATATACAGTCCACATGTAGATAGTTCCTCATTCACTGGGTTGTATCTTACTTGTGGTTTTGATGAAGTATAATTTCAAGATACCATCTGTGATATAGTCTGATCCTGGCCCTAGGGAAAGGGACCTGATTTCAGTGCGGTAGTAAATACAAGATTTTATAGCCATTTCCAAATCTTCCTCAGTTGTACCCAAATCTTTCTTACTCTATGAACTGTAGGGCCTCTTGGGGCACCAGTGGCTTGGATCCTATATACTCACATTGTGATTTTTTTACCCAGCCTAACTTACTTTCCATTTACTGCTCTCTGCATCCCACTTCTTCCTCCACTCACTCCTATGCAGGCTCAGGATTGTGGAGGCCACAAGCTGCTGGTGGAGAGTGGTGGAGCAAATCTACTGTACTGTGGTAGTGGAGACAGACTCCTTTTATCTTGCTTCCAGTACATACTGATACCTGCTGGCAGGGCTTTAAGGACCAGGGACAGCTTTCATACCCATGTAAATTCATACTAGGTCCATGGGAAGTGGAAAAGTCTGGATCAGACTTCTGTAGCTCAGTGGGATGCCTGGCATTCCTTTCACCTGTCACCAATTTTTGACAACCTCACAGGCCTGCAAAGATTCTTGTCACCATGTTCTTTGTACCTGGGAAAAGTAGTACTGCCCTATTACTATAATTATATGATATATAAGAATATTCTTACATCTTCTTATACTGCTAAGACATTATATTGTTTTTTATTCTTTGGGAATGAAGCCAACTCGGAACCATGTAGATTCAACTTTCCAACATTTGACTTTCAAATATATATACATAAAAACAGGAGATCACTTCTTTTTTTTTTTGAAATTTTGCATTTTATTTAATTTATTTTTTTATACAGCAGGTTCTTATTAGTTATCTCTTTTATACATATTAGTGTATATATGTCAATCCCAATCTCCCAATTCATCCCACCACCACCACCACTCCCCCCGCCACTTTCCGCCCTTGGTGTCCATGTGAGAAAAACAGGAGATCACTTTAATTTTGTCCTTGAACTATAGACTTTATGTCTACTACTAGTGATAACCATGTGATTTTCTAGTGACAACTTTAAATTAGGTGAAGCTAGTCATAGCGATAATTAGTAAGAATAGGAAAAACAAAATAAATTAACTTAGTAACTACTGGGACGCCTTTGGAGGCATTTGCCATAAGCATTATGGAGTAGTCCATTCAGAAATAAGTTAATTAAAAAGATTGCTATCTAAAAGTGTTACAGATTGTAGAAACCTTTTCTCAGGTAACGAGCACCATATTTTCACATTTCCTTTATAAAATTTTAATTTTGCTGATGCCTGATGAATCTGGTGAATCCAACGATGATTAATATACTTTTACCTTCCTTGAAAGGGAGCTATTAAATTACATAACTTATATATTCACTTTCTTACTCTGAGAGACTCATTCTGTAGAAACATCATTCTGTTTAAAAATCTTGCTACTGCAGTAATGTAGATTTCTGAAGGGAAACTAAAGTAAGCATCCTGAAAGGAATGCCAGATGGTCCAGCATTGCACAGGGAGAGATATGAAGCCAGGTGTAATGCTAGGTGATGCTTATTAGGATCACAGTGGGGGTAGGAGTGAATGAAGAATTGACCTCAGTCTGAATCTTTTATGTCTAGGCTAATTCTAGGGACTTATAAGCTTTGTAGACCAGTCCACAAGTTGGGAAGGTGGGAACTTGACTATAATTTAGTTTCCCTATTAGATATACTCTGGTGCCAGTTTACCTGGAAGCCGGAGAACCTGTAAGTGGAGATAATGACTTACTAGAATGTTATGATTTAGTCTAAAAGTGATCAGTAAGTATCAACTTTTCCACTTCCATCTATCGGCTAAAACCCTGTAACCCTGAGAAAACTCAGCTCTTGAGGGAATCCCAGGTGCTATGTTAGTTTCTCCCCAAAATTCATATATGGAAATCCTAACCCCCAAAGATGATGATATTAGAGGTGGAGCCTTTGGGAACTGCTTAGGTCATGAGGGCAGAGCCCTCATAAATGAAATTAGTGCCTTAGGAAAGAGTCTCCAAAAAGATCCTTAGAGTGTCCACCATGTGAGGACACTGCAAGTAGTTGCCAGATAAGCCAGAAAGAGGTCCCTCACCAAAAATTGACCATTCTGGCACTTTGATCTTGGACTTTCCAGCCTCTAGAACTGTGAGAAATAAATATTTGTTGTTTATAAGCCACCCAGACTGTGGTATGTTGTTATAGCAGCCTGAATGAACTAAGAAACCAAACAAATTAAAAATCTGAACATAAGTATTTGTTAATAGTCCTAAGGGATTAGGAATCATAAAATATCCAGGGCATGTAGTAAAATAGCACTAATCATTCACTCAGTCATTCATTCAGTGCTTATTCACTGGTCCTTGGAAGTACCAGGTATTCTGCTGGGTCCTGGAAGAGACAGACAGATTAAAGACATTGTCCTGATCCTCAAGAACTTTGTGGTTTAGGTAAACAATGATTTTCTTTCATTGAGATTTTTATGTACAAAAAAAAAGGGCTAATTATGTGGTACTGGGGACTTCCCAGTTCTTGGCTTTCCCCATGCAGCTTACATATCTGCTCAAGAGTACTTTGTTAGCCAATGCACAATGTTAGTACAATGTAGTAATGTACAAATGTAGCCATAGTAAAATTCCATCAACAACAATTCTAAAATTTCTAGTGTGCTTTTATTGGAGGAAAGTAGATTTTGACAAGAATTCTTTTAGTTCACATACCATCCCCAATTCCTGACTATTCATCTACACCATTTACTTTAATGTCAGGGCAGGTTTCACAGTTTAGTAAGAGCAGTGGTGGGAATGGTTGGGTGTAAGCTAGGCATTCTTCTCACTCCCCCTGACCAACAAGAAAATTACTATTAAGTTATGGAGAAAATGTCTGCAAAATAGCTTTCACAGCCTTTAATCTCTAAAAGGTAGAATTATATTTACATCACTGGTGGACTATTGACAAGGTGCTGGTGATCCCTGAAGACTGAGAAGGGAAAAAGGGTTTTATTTTTTTTAAAGAAAGTGACTAAGAGTTTACAAGTCCTTTTATGCAGTGGGTCTAAACAGAAGAAGATATAAAGAGAGCACAAAATGCATACAATGAACAATTTTTGTTGATTTTTTTTGAAAGGAGGTTACATTGAGTAAATATCTTATACTGTATTCTTTTTTATAGTTATTTTTTATTTTATTTTATTTATTTTTGGCTGCATTGGGTCTTCATTGCTGCACGGGGGTTTTCTCTAGTTGTGGTGAGCAGGGGCTACTCTTTGTTTTGGTGCAGAGGCTTCTCATTGAGGTGGCTTCTCTTGTTGTGGAGCACGGGCTCTAGGTGCGTGGGCTCCAGTAGCTGTGGCATGTGAGCTCAGTAGTTGTGGCTCACAGACTCTAGAGTGCAGGCTCAGTAGTTGTGGTGCACGGGCTTAGTTGCTCCGTGGCATGTGGGATCTTCCCGGACCAGGGATCAAACCCGTGTCCCCTGCATTGGCAAGTGGATTCTTAACCATTGTGTCACCAGGGAAGCCCCAATTTTTGTTGATTGTAAAAATAATAGTAAAGGGTCATTGAAAACAAAACTGAGTATATTAATTAATAAATATTTATTCACTAACCACTATGGGAAAGGCACTGTGCTGGGCACTGTAGGAGATACAAAAATGACCATGACCATTGATCCCTGTTTTCTAGGAGACTGCAGTCGCTGGGTGTAGGAGTATGACAAATACATACATAACTATAGTACACAGCATAATAGGTTAAAGGTTTTATGACAAAGGAAGAAATAAAAGGCTAAAAGGTTCAGGAAAAGAGAGAACATTTGGTTGAGTATGTGTTTGGGGCTTAAGGACACTGTTGAGATTAGTGAAATGGAATTTCTGCTGTTCTGAGCACGGATGACATTTAAATCGCTAGAGAGGGGCAGAGGTGCAGAAGTAGGAAAGCACAGTTGAGGAAATGGCCAATAATCCTGTGTCAGGGAATGCAGGACATACTTTGGGCAGAAATGGCTGATAAAGCTAGAGAGACAGTGAGGGAAAAACCTACAGATATATCTTATTTATGTCTTTTTTTCCTCTTATTTTTAGCTATTATTTTTATCTGAATATTTCCTCCTGCCTATCCTCTTTTTTTCTTGTACTTACAGAGAAAAATCTGTCCTCCAAACAATCATCTTGCTTAATTGTAATGTCATTAAATGTATTTTATCCAAGTGTCTATTTTATGTGATTTTTAAAAGTCACTGTAATGAAATAGTACTCATAGGTCTCTAGTGTAGCAAGTCTTAGAGGATCAAAAAAGAGAAAAAAGGATAAAAGTGAACCTTTAAATATATGGATGTGAAACATGTGGTTTTCCATAGCAACATTTTCCCCTACAGGCATAAAGTTTTGATGCATTGTCTTTTAACTTCTAGTGGATTAAAGATAAAATCTCAGAGTTGAAACAGATCAGTAATTAGATTTTTCCCAGTCTCTTTACTTTAAGGAGAGAAGTAGGCTACTCTCTATCCTGAGTTACTTTATTTTTGGCTCACCTTACAGTTGTTCAGCTTTGAGACATTTCAAAGCATGCCTTTGGACAAATTTGATTTTTACCAGAGTAATTCCAAACCTTGTTGCATTCACAAAGTTAGAGGTATAAAAGCTTGTTTCTGATCACCTTTAATAATACTGGTGTTTTTTGTTAATTTTTAAAAGTAAGCTCTTGGATAACATAATTGTTATTGTTCTATCATAGATTACTTATGTTCAAGTGCTTGCTAGTTAGAATTATAAGAAGCCACACGTGATTGGAATTGTTAAAGATTGGTTACTACTTTTGTGGTTAATAGTAAACTTGTTTTCAAGTCCATATTATATTTACGTTATATATGAGTTTAATTTCTTAATTTAAAAATGATTATGAAAATTCTAGATTAGATGAATTTTCTTTATGATGGAATCTGTTTATTTAAACAGTATTTTTTTGCATGAAAAGAAACTGTCAGTGTGTCAGATTCCAAAATCAGTCATCCACCTTAATTGTGTTCTGTTCATTTATATTAACGATTGTAAAATTACATTCCAGAAATTGTTTTATTTGTTCTATACATAGCTGAAAAAAGTTGCTATTTCTGTGTCAGTATGCTCTTAAATTTAAAGTTCTTCCAAACTCAAAAAAGCAATTAAATTTTGTATTATTTTAATATACTTATTTTATGGCTTTCATTACTAAAATGAGAGTTTGCTTTTATAATATTGATAAATTTATTAAATTTTCATTTAATCATTTCTTTTAGCCCTTCCTAGGCTACTCAAAAGGTGTTTCTCTTTTTGTTACTCTATTTACTAGTTAGGTTAGGTTTTTACAATATTTGGTCTAAACTTGAAATAAGAACCTTGTTTCCTTTTTTTGGATCAGTGAAGAAATTCTTTAATTATTGAGATGCCACTTCAGCATCATCTTGAAACAGAAAAATGTTCATGAATTGTTCATTGTAATTTTCGAACCTGATAGTGTCTTTGCAAAAAGATGCTTCTGCCCAAATGACTATTCCTGATGTGAATAACGTAAAGTACATTCAGACTGTCTCCATGAGAGGACTGAAAAAGAGTACATATGCCTTGAATTTATATGAAAAATAATTTAACGGCTAATGTACTTGTCTACACCAAGAAATAGGCTCACCAGTCTACCGTATCCACCTTGGGGGAGGTCAGTTGGATGTCTCTTTAATAAAAGTCTAAAAAATTAACTGTTTTGTCCCTGTAGATGAAATGATCTCTGCTCTTTGACAAAAGTAAAATGAAATCTCTTTGGCAAGATGATGAGTCAATCCAATGTTCCACAATTAATACTCTTGCCTAAAGAGTGGAAGCAATTCATCATGGTTGGGTTTCTAGATTTCTTTCTCTTGCCAGACTTTAGGTTTGTTTCTAAGGATGTAGAAGTGCTCACATTTAATGTAGTTGCTAAACCATATACTCAAAGCTATTGGTAACCCCCCCCTTTTTTTTGTTCCTATGCTGAAACTGGAGTACTTAAAAGTTATAGGAATGACTTAAATTTTAAAATTAAGCATGCAAAGAGATGGTTAGAGATCTAGGCAGATACCCAGTCCATAGATATAGAATAACATTTTTTGGTTATTTTTGTTATAAGAGTTTTCTTATTCCATTAACTATCTTGGGCTATTTAATTCCCTAGATGTTGTCTTAATGATGCACTTGTGTAAAGACTGAAATTCGTAGCATTTCAGTCATAGAGTGCAACTGGTATTGATGGAAAATTACAAAGAAGAAACAGTCTTGTTCTATATGGCTAAGTTCTGGTAGGCACATATTTTATGATTTTCAAGGAATAGCAGTCATTAGTATATAGCATTACTGGTACAGGGTATAGCTAAATATAGCTGAATACAGCTGAGTATTTTTGACAGAACACAATGGGAAAAATAAACTTTGAGGGTGTAATATTTTCTTCTGATTGATTTAAATTCAAAGGTATACCACTGTTGTCTGTGTCAGCATCCCACTGAATACAAAGATTGTTCAGTGGAAGTGCACAAGACCTGCATGTCTAACATTCCTTGCTCAGCTGAGAAAATCATGAGTTGAACAGATCTTTGCCTCTAATTTGTATCCTTTGGCTTTTGCCAAATTCTTATTCCTAATAATTTACAGGGCCTGTGGGACAGAGTCACACTAATATTTCCATTTGATATAGATGCTTTTAACTATGACAATAATTTCTAATTAAAAGAATCTACCATACATGTACTATGGTTCACATCTATTGTTGAGACTTAAGACAAAGATTCAAAAAAAACATTTTGTTTAGACTTAAAAATATCAAATGGACCCAGTGACTTACCAACTGGTTTAGACATTTCATGAAATGAGTCTTCTTTATACTTCTAAATAATGGCGAGTTTTTTTTTCATGCATCAGACATTTATTGCATAAAACTTCAATGTTCCATGACTCAGAAATTATTAGCATAGCTAAGAGTATATGTTTCCATAGCTACTTTTTTTACCTTTAATTTTATCTTTTTAAATTGAAGTATAGTTTATTTTCAATGTTATATTAGTTTCAGGTGTACAGTATAGTGATTCAATGTTTTTATACAGTGTACTCAATTACACTCCATTTGAGGTTATTACAAAATAATGGCTGTATTTCTCTGTGCTGTACTATATATATATATATATATATATATATATATATATATTAATAGATCTTTACTGGAGTATAATTGCTTCACAATACTGTGTTAGTTTCTGTTGTACACAAAAGTGAATCAACCATATGTATACATATGTCCCCATATCCCCTCCCTCTTGAGCCTCCCTCCCATCCTCCTTATCCCACCCCTTTAGATCATTGAAAAGCACCGAGTTGTTCTCCCGGTGCTATGCTGCTGCTTCCCACTAGCTATTTTACATCCGGTAATTTATATATGTCGATGCTACTCTCACTTTGCCCCAGCTTCCCCCTCCCACTCCGTGTCTTCAAATCCATTCTCTATGTCTACATCTTTACTCCTGCCCTGCAACTACGTTCATCAGTACCATTATTTATTTATTTATTTATTTTAGATTCCATATATAAGCATTAGTATACGGTATTTGTTTTTCTCTTTCTGACTTACTTCACTCTGTATGACAGACTCTAGGTACGTCCACCTCACTACAAATAACAATTTCATTTCTTTTTATGGCTGAGTAATATTCCATTGTATACATGTGTCACATCTTCTTTATCCATTCATCTTTCAATGGACACAGGTTGATTCCATGTCCTGGCTATCCTAAATAGTGATGCAATGAACATTGTGGTACATGTCTCTTTTTGAATTATGGTTTTCTCAGGGAATATGTCCGGTAGTGGGATTGCTGGGCCATATGGTAGTTCTATTTTTAGTTTTCTAAGGAACCTACATACTGTTTTCCATAGTGATTGTATCAATTTACATTCCCACCAACAGTGTAGGAGGGTTCCCTTTTCACTACACCCTCTCCAGCATTTATTGTTTCTAGATTTTTTTTTTTTCTTTTTTTTTTTTTTTTTTTGCGGTATGTGGGCCTCTCACTGCTGTGGCCTCTCCCGTTGCGGAGCACAGGCTCCGGACGCGCAGGCCCAGCGGCCATGGCTCACGGGCCCAGCCGCTCCGCGGCATATGGGATCCTCCCAGACCGGGGCACGAACCCGTATCCCCTGCATCGGCAGGCGGACTCTCAACCACTGCGCCACCAGGGAGGCCCTCTAGATTTTTTAATAATGGCCATTCTGACTGGTATGAAGTGATACCTCACTGTAGTTTTGATTTGCATTTCTCTAATTATTAATGATGTTGAGCAACTTTTCATGTGCCTCTTGGCCATCTGTATGTCTTCCTTGGTGAAATGTCTATTTAGGTCTTCTGCCTATTTTTTAATTGGATTGTTTGTTTTTTTGATATTGAGCTCCATGATATGTTTGTATATTTTGGAGATTAATCCTTTGTCTGTTGTTTCATTTGCAATTATTTTCTCCCATTCGGAGGGTTGTCTTTTGTCTTGTTTATGGTTTCCTTTGCTGTGCAAAAGCATTTAAGTTTAATTAACTCCTATTTGTTTATTTTTGTTTTTATTTCCATTACTCTAGGAGGTGGGTCAAAAAAGATCTTGCTGTCATTTATTTCAAAGAATGTTTTTCCTCTAAGAGTTTTATAGTGTCCGGTCTTACATTTAGGTCTATAATCCATTTTGAGTTTATTTTTGTGTATGGCGTTAGGTAGTGTTCTAATTTCGTTCCTTAACCTGCGGCTGTCCACTTTTCCCAGCACCACTTATTGAAGAAGCTGTCTTTTCTCCATTGTATGTTCTTGCCTCTTTTGTCGTAAATTAGGTGACCATATGTGTGTGGGTTTATTCTGGGCTTTCTATACTGTTCCATTGATCTATATTTCTGTTTTTGTGCCAGTACCACTGTCTTTATTATGTAGCTTTGTAGTTTAGTTTGAAGTCAGGGAGCCTGATTCCTCCAACTCCATTTTTCTTTCTTAAGATTGCCTTGGCTATTCAGGGTCTTTTGTGTTTCCATACGAATTATAAGATTTTTTTTGTTCTAATTCTGTGAAGAATGACATTCGTAGCTTGATAGGGATTGCATTGAATCTGAAGATTGCTTTGTGTAGTATAGTCATTTTCACAATATTGATTCTTCCAATCCAAGAACATGGTATATTTCTCCGTTTATGTCTTCTTTGATTTCTTTCATCAGTGTTTTATAGTTTTCTGAGTACAAGTCTTTCCCCTCCTTAGACAGGTTTATTCCTAGGTATTTTATTCTTTTTGTTACAGTGGTGATTGGGAGTGTTTCCTTAATTTCTCTTTCTGATATTTTGTTGTTGGTGTATAGGAATGCAAGAGATTTCTGTGCATTAATTATGCATCCTGCAACATTACCAAATGCATTGATTAGGTCTAGTAGTTTACTGGTGGCATCTTTAGGATTTTCTATGTATAGTATCATATCATCTGCAAACAGTGACAGTTTTCCTTCTTCTTTTCCAATTTGGATTCCTTTTATTTCTTTTTCTTCTCTGATTGCTTTGGCTAGGACTTCCAAAACTATGTTAAATAAGAGTGGCAAGAGTGGACATCCTTGTCTTGTTCCTGATCTTAGTGGAAATGCTTTCAGTATTTCACCATTGAGAACGACGTTGGCTGTGGGTTTGTCATATACGGCCTTTATTATATCGAGGTAGGTTCCCTCTATGCGCACTTTCTGGAGACTTTTTATCATAAATGGGTGTTGAATTTTGTCAAAAGCTTTTTCTGCATCTACTGAGATGATCATATGGTATTTATTCTTCAATTTGTTAACATGGTGTATCCCATTGATTGATTTGCATATATTAAAGAATCCTTTCATCCCTAGGATAAATCCCACTTGATCATGGTGCATGATCCTTTTAATGTGTTGTTGGATTCTCTTTGCTAGTATTTTGTTAGAATTTTTGCATCTATGTTCATCAGTGATATTGGTCTTTAATTTTCTTTTTCTGTGATATATTTTTCTCGTTTTGGTATTAGGGTGATGGTGGCTTCGTAGAATGAATTTGGGAATTCTCCCTCTGCAATTTTTTGCAAAGTTTGAGAAGGATCAGTGTTAGTTCTTCTCTAAAAGTTTGATAGAATTCATCTGTGAAGCCATCTGGTCCTGGACTTTTGTTTGCTGGAAGATTTTTAATTACAGTTATAATATTATTAGTTGTGATAGGTCTGTTTATATTTCCTAATTCTTCCTTGTTCAGTCTTGGAAAATAGTACCTTTCCAAGAATTTGTCCATTTCTTCGTGGTTGTCCGTTTTATTAGCATGAAGTTGTTTGTAGTAGTCTCTTATAATCCTTTGTATTTCTGAGGTTTCAGTTGTGCTTTCTCCTTTTTCATTTCTAACTATTGATTTGTGTCCTCTACCTTTTTTTCTTGATGAGTCTGGTAAGGGTTTGTCAATTTTGTTTATCTTCTCAAAAAACCAGCTTTTAGTTTTATTGATCTTTGCTATTGTTTTCTTCATTTCTATTTCATTTATTTCTGCTCTGATTTTTATGATTTCTTTCCTTCTGCTGATTTGGGTTTTCTTTTTTCCTCTTACTCTAGTTGCTTTAGGTGTAGGGTTAGATTGTTTATATGAGATTTTTCTTGTGTCTTGAGGTGAGATTGCATTACTTTAAACTCTGTCTTAGAACTGCTTTTGCTGCGCCTGATAGGTTTTGCATTGTTGTATTTTCATTGTCATTTTTTTCTAGGTATTTTTTGATTTCCTCTTTGACTTCTTCAGTGATCTGTTGGTTATTTAGTAGTGCCATGTTTAGCCTCCATGTATTTGGTTTTTTTTACAGTTTTTTCCCTGTAATTGATTTCCAGTCTCATAGTGATGTGGTCAGAAAAAGAAAAAGCTTTATACGATTTCAATTTTCATAAATTTTCCGAGGCTTACTATGTAGAACAGTATGGCAGTTCCTTAGAAAACTAAAAATAGAATTACCATACAACCCAGCAATCCCACTACTGGGCCTATACCCTGAGAAAACCATAATTCAAAAAGAGTCATGTACCACAATGTTCATTGCAGCTCTATGTACAATAGCCGGGACATGGAAGCAACCCAAGTGTCCATCAACAGATGAATGGATAAAGAAGATGTGGCACATATATACAATGGAATATTACTCAGCCATAAAAGGAAACAAAGTTGAGTTATTTGTAGTGAGGTGGATGGACCTAGAGTCTGTCATACAGAGTGAAGTAAGTCAGAAAGAGAAAAACAAATACCATATGCTAACACACATATATAGAATCTAAAAAAAAAAAATGGTAATGAATAACCTAGGGTCAAGATGGGAGTAAAGACGCAAACCTACTAGAGAATGGACTTGAGGACATGTGGAGGGGGAAGGGTAAGCTGGGACCAAGTGAGTGAGTGGCATGGACATATATACACTGTCAAATATAAAATAGATAGCTAGTGGGAAGCAGCCACATAGCACAGGGAGATCAACTCGGTGCTTTGTGACTACCTAGAGAGGTGGGAAAGGGAGGAAGATGCAAGAGGGAAGAGATATGGGGATATATGTAGACGTATAACTGATTCACTTTGTTATAAAGCAGAAACTAACACACATTGTAAAGCAATTATACTCCAATAAAGATGTTAAAAAAATTTTTTTTCCAAGGCCTGATTTGTGACCCAAGATATGATCTATCCTGGAGAATGTTCCTTTTGCACTTGAGTAGAAAGTGTGTTCTTCAACTTTTGAGTGGAATGTTCTATAAACATCAATTAAATATATCTTCTCTATTGTGTCATTTAAAGCTTGTGTTTCCTTATTTATTTTCTGTTTGGATGATCTGTCTGTCCAATGGTGTAAGTGGCATGTTAAAGTCCCCTACTATTATTGTGTAATTGTCAAGTTCCTCTTTCATGGTTGTTAGCATTTGCCTTATGTATTAAGGTACTCCTATGTTGGGTGCATAAACACTTATAATTGTTATATCTTCTTCTTGGATTGATCTTTTGATCATTATGTAGAGTCTCTCTTATCTCTTGTAACAGTCTTTATAAGTCTATTTTATCTGATACTAGTATTTCTACTCCAGCTTTCTTTTGATTTCCATCTGCATAGAATATCTTTTTCCATCCCTTCACTGTCAGTCTGTATGTGTCACTAGGTTTGAAGTGGGTCTCTTGTAGACAACATATATATGGGTCTTGTTTTTGTATCCATTCAGCCAGTGTGTTTCTTTTGGTTGGGGCATGTAATTCATTTACATTCAAGGTTATTATCAATATGTATGTTCGTTTTACCATTTTCTTAATTGTTTTGGGAATGTGTTGTGGGTCTTTTTCTTCTCTTGTGTTTCCCCCCTAGAGAAGTTTCTTTAGCATTTGTTGTAAAGGTGGTTTGGTGGTGCTGAATTCTCTTAGCTTTTGCTTGTCTGAAAGGCTTTTGATTTCTCCGTCAAATCTGAATGAGATCCTTGCTGGGTAGAGTAATCTTGGTTGTAGGTTTTTCTCTTTCATCACTTTAAGTATATCCTGCCACTCCCTTCTGGCCTGCAGAGTTTCTGCTGAAAAATCAGCTGATAATGTTAGGGGGATTTCTTTTTATGTTACTTTTTGTTTTCCCCTTGCTGCTTTTATTTTTTCTTTGAATTTAATTTTTGTTAGTTTGATTAATATGTGTCTTGGTGTGTTTCTCCTAGGGTTTATCCTGTATGAGATTCTCTGTGCTTCCTGGACTTGGGTGACTATTTCCTTTCCTATGTTAGGGAAGTTTCTGACTATAATCTCTTGAAATATTTTCTCAGACCCTTTCTTTTTCTCTTTTTCTTCTGGGATCCCTATAGTTCGAATGTTGGTGTGTTTAGTGTTGTCCCAGAGGTCTCTGAGATTGTCTTCTATCTTTTCATTCTTTATTGTTTATTCTGCTCCTTGGTAGTTATTTCCACTGTCTTTCCTTCCAGCTCACCTATTCGTTCTTCTGCCTCAGTTATTCTGTTATTGATTCTGCCTAGTGTATTTTTCATTTCAGTTACTGTGTTGTTCATCTCTGTTTGATTGTTCTTTAGTTCTTCTAGATCTTTGTTAAACATTTCTTATATTTTCTCAATCCATGCTTCCATTCTATTTCTGAGATTCTGGATCATCTTTACTATCATTACTCTGAATTCTTTTTCAGTTAGATTGCCTTTTTCCTCTTCATTTAATTGGTCTTGTAGCTTTTTACCTTGCTCCTTCACCTGTGACATATTTTTTTGCTGTCTCTCTTTTTTTTTTTTTTTTTTTAATGAGTGGGATTGTGTTCCTGTCTTACTGGTTGTTTGCCCTGAGGCTTCCAACGCTGGAGTTTGTAGGCTGTTGGGTAGAGCTGGGTCTCAGTGCTGAGATGAGGACCTCTGGGGAGCCTCACTCCAATGAATATTCCCTGGAGCCTGAGGTTCTTTGTTGTCCAGTGGTTTGGAGTCGGAGCTCCCACCACAGGAGCTTCAGCCTGATCCCTGGCTTATGAACCAAGATCCCAGAAGCCACGTGTGGTGGCAAAAAAAAACGAAAAAAGAAGAGAGAACAGTAACAAATAAAGTTAGATGAGGAAACTAACAGATATGTTAGAAAGAATAAACAATAAAAATATAGATGAATCAACAACTGGAATGTACAGTAGTACCCAAATAGTAAAAAAGAGGAGAAGGGGGAAAAAAAAAATGGGAAAGACCTTGGCTATGGAGGGCGGGTCCTAAGCAAGGGTGAGGTTTTGGTGGTCGGCAGGACCTATGCTTAGGACCCACAGGGCTGGAAAAGGCCCTTGGGGCTGTGGGGGATGGAACTTAGGCTCAAAGGAACAGATGGGGTCAAGCAAGCCCCCACCCCTGGTCTCAGGGTGGGAGGGGGTCTCACCTGGGAGCCCAGCAGGCTTCCTGGGCTTGAATGGGCAGGGCAAATTCCCTCCTCTCCTCTTCGGCTCCTCTGGTCCTGGAGGGCCTCTCCTGCCTGCCTCTCCCTTTCTCCCCTTGGCCTCATTCCTATGCCCCCTGGACCAATGTGGCCATGGGGGAGGGGAGGGCCTTAGAGGGCAGGGGACTGGCCTGGGTGCTTATTTAGCAGGCTCCCCAGGCTTGAGTGGGTGGGGCAATTGTCCTCCAAGCTCCTCTCCCACTCCTCCCAGAGGGCCCCTCTGATGCCTGCCTCTCCTGATCTCCCTGGCCTCGGTGCACCGATCCTGTTTGGCCTCCACTTCTCCTCCTCCTGCAGTCCCCCCATGTCCTACCAGTTCACTTGAGGGTTCCTCCCATCTCCTTAGGTGTCAGGGTCCTCCACCAGCGCTGGCAGTTACCCTAGCTGTGGGGAGATGCTAACTTGGCATCTTCCCACACCACCATCTTGACTCCACCCCCTTGCATAGCTGAATAATGGTGGTTTGAAGAATTTATCCAATTTAGCACATACAGTAGCTACTTTTCTCCACTTTTTATTTGGAGATTACTTTTTTATTTATAAATGGAAAATGTAAAGAAGTGATGAGATTTTAGACTCATCAGATTATGAATTCTTTAATTTGCTATATCACAGTTCACTGAAAAGAACTTAAGCTAAATCTTTTACTATTTGCCTTCTGGTTGAGCACATTCAGGGCTCCCATTCTAGCTTTTAAAGAATATGTTTTATTTTAAATATTTCATAGTGCCTAGCACAGGGCATTGTGTATAGTATAAATATTGATGAATTCAGTTAGTGTGAAAGACTCATGTTCAGCTAAAACTTCTGTTATACTTTTTGAGAACAGAAACACTGAGAGGGGAACAATGGGCTCAACTTGAATCATCAAACTTGACTATTTCAGCAGAATTTCCCAGACTGCCATTCAGTCTCTTATTTGAAGTTAGCAGTTGAAGATATTCCATCCTATATTTCATGTTGGCTATAATATCAGAGTATTATATGCCAAATACTAGTATTCTATACAAAAAAGGAAGCAATGTGTGTTTTGGACATATAATGTTCTGGGCCACACTAGTGTTTCTGCCACATTAGTATAAGGGCAAGTCCTGAGGGTAGTCTGATAACATATCAAATCATCAGAAGCCTATTTTTATTTCATTCCTTGACTTGGAAATTGCAACTGAAATGACTTACATGCAGTAAGTACATAATACATAATTATCCTGTTGGTATCCTCTTTACTAATCTGTGTGTAGCATAGATCTCTTAGATATTATAGCAATTTTCAACGTGGAATGTGAGAAGACTAAACAGCAGTACTTTAAACAAAGATAGGACTTAGTTTCTGAGTACTTAAAATTCTCAATGGGCAAACAATGTCTTTGCTTTATCTTGTTTGATAAGGCTTTTGAATTTGGCATATCTTCCACATCACTGTTACAAGCGTTTTCATAATACTTTCTTCTCTCTCTCTGCCATTTTGTTTTTCTTAGTAGTTTAGGAAATCTGGCTTCAAAACAATAAATAAAAAATCATTTAGCTTATTAGAATATGGGGAAAAGGAACTTCTTAATTTTAATCTCAATGACTGCTAACTCAATAATAAAAAGCCACTGGAATTAGAGGAGAAATTTGAATTAATGAGCCCATGTCTTTCCTGAATAGGATGACCCTCTAAATGGTAATTAGTTGTGTAAGGTTTCCTTAGGTCTGAAAAGTAACTTTTTGGTCCTTTATTTCCATGCTATACTTTTGTTGGGGTGACTGGATATTGTCATGAACTCAAAAGTAGATTTGTAAAGAAAAATTTGTCCCAAATAATAGTCAGCCAGTTGAATTCTGTCCTATTAGTATAGTGGGAAAAACAGGATTATATTTGTTTGGTCTTCCATATAAAACCACTTTGTTTCTGTAAGCCAGGGGTATTCAGCTTTTGCATAGATGTGGATTAACCATAATGCCCACTGAAAACAGCTTGCTCAGCCGTTGCCAAGCCTTGAGCCAATATAAATGCCTTGCAGCCAGATATAAATGCAGCCCATACATTGAAAAACTATTAAAACATTTAATGACACAGGCTTATAGAATGTATTCAAGTTTCATTCAGGCTCTCGTATCTGAAAGTCTCTTATGACTTTCCTATTTCCTTTTGCTTCAGGACACTGAAATGAGTCTGACTCAGAGACAAGATATGCATATTTATATATGTTTCATAAGAACAACTAACCTTGAAAAAAATGCAGAATAACTTGGAGAAGGCTGAGTTATGCTTACTTTCAAATTCTCAATAGTCCTTTATTTTCTGAACAGTGATTTAAAGTCCTTGTGAGTTAAGAGCTTTTGAAAGGGGCATTTATTAGTGTGCTCAATATATTTATATATGGTGTAATATATTAAAAAAACAGCATTGGGCCTCCCTGGTGGCGCAGTGGTTGAGAGTCCGCCTGCTGATGCAGGGGACAGGGGTTCGTGCCCCGGCCCGGGAGGATCCCACGTGCCGCGGAGCGGCTGGGTCTGTGAGCCATGGCCACTGGGCCTGCGCGTCCGGAGCCTGTGCTCCGCAATGGGAGAGGCCACAACAGTGAGAGGCCCACATACAGAAAAAAAAAAAAAAAAAAAACAGCATGTGTCCTAGATTTGGAAAATGTTGTTAGGCTTTTTTAGTGTCATTTTACTTGCTTTGGAAGACTTATAGTCTCAATAAGCATTTTAATTTTGACTGGAGAAAAAGGAGGAAAGATGAAAAAAGGAAGCCCACTAAAACATTTTTAGTGTACAGTTGTTTATTCAGAATTCTCTTTACTAGAGTCTCAAATAGCATTTCTGTAAGTCACACAAGTAGTGATCATTGATTTTTATAGTAATGAGTTTTAGTTATTGCTACATATTGAAGAGATTCTGAATCATTTAAGAAACATTATGATTAGATTAGTTTTAGTGTTAAATGTTTAACATTATATATCCTTTCAGGGTACAATGTGTCGTTCACAGAGATGTCCCTCCTGCCTAGGAAAGCTGGGCAGGGCAGGTCAAACATCCATTATGTTAGCATATGTTGGATTGAAAAGGACCTTCTTTCTCTCTAATGGCTTCATCTGTGTCATAATATTTTAGAAATATGGGTCTGGATAGTAGCTGAGTCCATCCTGATCATGTCTAGTTTTAGGAAACCAAGTCTTTGGCTCAGTTTGGACTGTCCTCTGCATTGGCCTCCCCATGCACCTGCCTCCTTGCCTCCTTCCTTCCTCAATACACCCTTCACAAATTTAGAAAGATAATATTTCTAAAATATACTTATATTTGTGCCACACTTCTGCTCATCAACCTGCCATGTGTTCCTCCTCTGCACCCCCCACCTCCATTTCAGTATCTTTTTTGGTTGGCATCCAGGTTTGGGGTGGTGGTCAAGGGAGGATAGAAAAGACTGTAAAAAGAAGAAAAAAAGTTGAGATGGGAAAAGAGGAGATGAAAGGGATAAATTTGGGTTCTTGGAGACTCAGGACATATGATTTACAGTTTAGTTGGTTTGTGTGCAACTTGGAAATACACTTGGCCCTTTGTATCTGTGAGTTCCACATCTGTGGATTCAACCAACCACTAGTTGAAAATATTCGAAAAAACCCCAGAAATTTCCAAAATGCAAAACTTGAACTTGATCTACACAGTGGCAACTATTTATGTAGCATTTACATTGTATTAAGTATTATAAGTAATCTAGAGGTGATTTAAAGTATACAGGAGGATATGCGTAGGTTACATACAAATATTACACCATTTTATATAAGGGACTTGAGCATCCATGGATTTTGGTATCTGTGGAGGTCCTGGAACCAGTCTCCTTTGGGTATCAAGGGACAATTTTATTGTCATAAGATTCTCAAGGTGATTTTATTTAGCTTAGAATATGAGATGTGCTGATTTCCTTTGTTAGAAAGTATGGATAACGTTGCTGCTTTGGAAACCAATGAGTGATGATCCAGTTAACATGTATCTCCAATATTATTGGCATTTTAATTTTTACTTATGCATAATTACATCTGAGATCTAGAAAATATAATAGTCTGAGAAACTATCTTGTAGAATCAGGCTGGGAAGGATCATTTCACTCTTAGGCCCCCATGTGACCATGCCCCATGGATAGCACAATAGATTCTGAAAAGAGGTATGAGTTGGGCAAGACAAAATTGTGAGATTGGGGAAGTTTTTCGAACCACATTTAACTTCCCCATATGGCATTTTATCAATATTTATTTTCCACCCTCCCTGTAAAATCTTGTTGTCTCAGAGTTTCCTGCCTTTCACTTTTACCTAACTGGAGCTTCTTCTCCTAAAAAAGGGACGTTAAACTTTATTGAATCCTATTTATGTCAACTCTTTTTACTTTTTAAACCATGTTTATTGCAAAATAAAATACAGATACAGAAAATTACCAAAATCAAATGTATGGCATAATGAATTATTATAAGGTAAGCATCACCCAGGTCAAGAAATAGAACCTTCCCAGTGACCTGAGAAGCCCCTTCTATTTGTCCTATTAGGACAAATAATATTGTTCTATTATAACCCTCTCCCTCCTGCTGTTATCCTGACTTTTATAGTAATGACTTCCTTGCATTTTTCTTTTTATAGTTTTAGCCACTCAAATATGTATCCCTAGACACTCTAGATTAGTTTACTTTTTAAAAAATTTGACATGATTTTCTTTTTAAAATCTCTATGTTCCCCTTCCATCCCTTTCATTTCCTTATGATGTATCTGTTAAAAACTTGGAAATTTTGATACATGGAATTTGCCATATTAAAATTTTATGGATTTTAATGATCCTATCCTTTTGGTACAGTTCAACATGTTTTTTACTTATGGATATTTCTAACACCTTGGCTGCTAAATCCAGAGGGTGGATCTGATGCAGGCTTAATTCCTTTGTCAAGACTATACATAGTATTTGGGATAATTATAGGAGGTGCATGTCTAATTTTCTCTCTTTTTGTAATTTTGAGCAACCATTGATATTTAATGCCTATATCAGTCATTCATTTGTAGTTATTAATGGTATTTTCTAATTTTATCATTGCTTTTTCATTATTAATTGGAATACTTTTATAAAGAGACATTTCCCCTCATCTCCCATTTGATTACCTAGTGGTGCAGTTCATATAGAAAAAGCTAGATAATGTTTGCTGCTGTGCCTTTACCTACTAGTTTTCAAGATAATGAGTTAGGTTCCTATCATTATCTGAAGGTGACCAATATTTAAAATTTTATTATGAACTTATGAATTTGAACATACCGATAGATTTCAAGCCATTGCAATTTTTCCATTGTTAAAGCTCATATACTATATGATTAACTTATTTAATTCTTATGTTACTACTAGATAGTCATTATTTTCTATCTAAGGATGGCTTCTTTGGTAAGTGAGTCTTTTTTCAATAGAGTTTATTCTTCTATCTCCTTCTACATAATGTAAGTGTCTTTATTCTATTGTTGTAATAAAAGAAAAACGTTTATTGTAAAAAAAACCCATAAATACACAAAAGCATTAAAAGAGAAAATAAAACTAATTTATAATCCCACCACCCAAAACTAACCACTGTAACATTTTGGTCAATACCCTTCCAGAATTTTCTGTGCATAATATATAGAAATAAAATCTTACTCTTGGTTCTACTTTATGATATCCTTTAAAAATCTGCATGTGATAAATGTATTTTCATGTGAATAAATATAGACTGTCTCATCACTTTTAATGTATGAATATAAATTAATGGATATTTAGTTTCTTTTTTTCCACCAAAAATAATGCTACTGAATAATTACTGAAAAGAATGCTGTCATATATAATTAGTTTTGTATTAGAGATGCAGGACACTTCCTGACCTAACCATACCTCCTTAGAAATTTCTGAATGGGTAGTGGAGTACATGACATAGCACCCACCCCTTCCCCTCCACAACTGAGGGGTTAATCTAGGGTTCCATAACTTCTGACTTAAAGTGATGAGATGAGTAGTAGCAATCAGATTTCTTCTTTAAAAAATGTGTAACTGTGAACTAATAAACTGCTTTAGTCACTGATAGCTTAAGTTGGGAGCTGAAGTAGCCATATTTGGCCATGTGCAAGCTGAGAATTAAGAAGAAATAGCAGGGAAACAGAAAAAATGGAACAGATGTACAGAGCACCTACCACTCACTGTTCTAGCTGCTTGGAACACATCAATGAATAAAACAAAGATCTCTGCTTTCATGAAACATACATACTAGAGCAGTGGTCCCCGACCTTTTTGGTACCAGAGACTGGTTTGGTGGAAGACACTTTTTCCACGGACGGGGTGGGGGCATGGTTTCAGGATGATTCAAGCGCATTACATTTACTGTGCACTTTATTTCTATTATTATTACATTGTAATATATAATGAAATAATTATGTAACTCACCATAATGCAGAATCAGTGGGAGCCCTGAACTTGTTTTCCTGCAACTAGATGGTCCCATCTGGGGGTGATGGGAGACAGTGATACCAGAAGTGTGTTGCTTATGTCCAGTCTACTCCATGATCTCATTTTGGTTGCTGTCACTGCAGAAACCCTGCTTCACAAAGATAAGATGTTGGAAATGGAAGGAGACTTTTCAGTGCTTTTGTGGCAATCTTAGGATATTCCGCCTTGACTTTAATCCAAAACATATGGAGATTTGAAGCTGCCTCAAACATACTTTTAAGGCCACTGTCATTTGTGTTCTCAAGCAGTTGATCCTCTTCTAGCATGGACAAGTCGATTCACCTGGCTTATTCACAAATGGGTCACATTTCCATTCCTTCCCAGTTTGGGGATCTTTTGTGGTTGGGAAGTAATGTTCAAACTCTTTTGAAAGCTGAGATAGGTGATCATGCACCAGCTGGGAGAAAGAAGACCCTGGCTCAGTCTCTTTCAAAATCTCTGCTAATGTTTGAAACATGTCAAAAATCCCCATGTTCACTTGTCATGCCCATAGTTCCAGTTTGGCTGTGTAGCCACTTTATCTGCCAACTTAAACACAGTTGTCATTCTCTCCTGAAGTGACAGATTGAGTTTGTTGAGCAGGTTGAATATGTCACACAAGTAAGCAAGTTTTGCAACCCATTCTGTGTCACTGAAATGTGCTGCCTGTGGTGACTGTTTTTCTAAAAGAAATCTCTGGAGCGGCTCCTGTAACTCAAAAACTCTGGCCAGTGATCTACCTTTAGAAAACCATCTCACTTCTGTGTATAAGAGAAGATGTGTGTGCTCTGCATCCATCTCCTCACACAGCTGCGTGAACAGGCAGGAGTTAAGGGCATGTACTTTAATGTGGTTGATAATTTTAATCAAATCTTGCAAAATGTTGTTAATTTCAGGTGACATTTTTCAGCTAGCCAGCAGTTCTCTATGAATGACACAGTGTGTAGACTCACACTCAGAAACAACCTCTTTGACCCAAATAGTGAAACCAGAAAGCGGTCCAGTCATGGCAGCCACTCCGTCCATGCATGTACTGACACAAACTGACCACTTCAGTTTTCCTGCTATGTAATCATAAAAAAGACTTGAGTAGTTCTGCAGCTGTGCTTTGGTTGGCAACAAAAGTGCACATAACATATCCTCATGCACATCCTCCTGAAAAATATATTGCACAAACAAGCATTGTTGCCAACATCAGTAGATTCATCAATCTGGACTGCATACCACAGTGACTCATTAATCCTCTCTAACAATTGTGCCTCAATATCCTCTGCTGCATCAATCAATGTGATACACCATATTAACAAATTGAAGAATAAAAACCATATGATCATCTCAATAGATGCAGAAAAAGCTTTTGACAAAATTCAACACCTGTTTATGATAAAAACTCTCCAGAAAGTGGGCACAGAGGGAATCTACCTCAATATAATAAAGACCATATATGACAAACCCACAGCAAATATCATTCTCAATGGTGAAAAACTGAAAGCATTTCCTCTAAGATCAGGAATGAGACAAGGATGTCCACTCTCACCACTATTATTCAACATAGTTTTGGAAGTCCTAACCATGGCAATCAGAGAAGAAAAAGAAATAAAAGGAATAAAAATTGGAAAAGAAGAAGTAAAGATGTCACTGTTAGCAGATCACATGACACTATACATAGATAATCCTAAAGATGCCACCAGAAAACTACTAGAGCTAATCAATGAATTTGGTAAAGTTTCAGGATACAAAATTAATGCAAAGAAATCTCTTGCATTCCTATACACTAATGATGAAAAATCTGAAAGAGAAATTAAGGAAACACTCCCATTACCACTGCAACAAAAAGAATAAAATACCTAGGAATAAACATACCTAGGGAGACGAAAGACCTGTATGCAGAAAACTGTAAGACACTGATGAAAGAAATTAAAGATTATACCAACAGAGGGAGAGATAGATATGCCATGTTCTTGGATTGGAAGAATCAATATTGTGAAAGTGACTATACTAACCAAAGCAATCTACAGATTCAGTGCAATCCCTATCAAATTACCAATGGCATTTTTTAATGGAACTAGAACAAATCATCTTAAAATTTGTATGGAGACACAAAAGACCCCGAATACCCAAAGCAGTCTTGAGGGAAAAAAACGGAGCTGGAGGAATCAGACTCCCTGACTTCAGACTATACTACAAAGCTACAGTAATCAAAACAATATGGTAGTGGCACAAAAATAGATCAATGGAACAACATAGAAGGCCCAGAGATAAACCCATGCACCTATGGTTAACTAATCTATGACAAAGGAGGCAAAGATATACAATGGAGAAAAGACCGTCTCTTCAATAAGTGGTGCTGGGAAAACTGGACAGCTATATGTAAAAGAATGAAATTAGAATGCTCCCTAACACCACACACAAAAATAAACTCAAAATGGATTCGAGACCTAAATGTAAGACTGGACACTATAAAACTCTTAGAGGGAAACATAGGCAGAACACTCTTTGACATAAATCAGAGCAAGATCTTTTGTGATCCATCTCCTAGAATCATGGAAATAAAAACAAAACTAAACAAATGGGACCTAATGAAACTTCAAAGCTTTTGCACAGCAAAGGAAACCATAAACAAGATGAAAAGACACCCCTCAGAATGGGAGAAAATATTTGCAAACAAATCAATGGACAAAGGATTAATCTCCAAAATATATAAACAGCTGGTGCAGCTCAATATTAAAAAAACAAACAATCCAATCCAAAATGGGCAGAAGACCTAAATAGACATTTCTCCAAAGAAGACATACAGATGGCCAAGAAGCACATGTAAAGCTGCTCAACATCACTAATTATTAGAGAAATGCAAATCAAAACTACAATGAAGTATCACCTCACACCAGTTAGAATGGGCATCTTCAGGAAATCTACAAACAATAAATGCTGGAGAGGATGTGAGAAAGGGAACCCTCGTGCACTGTTGGTGGGAATGTAAATTGATACAGCCACTGTGGAGAACAGTATGGAGGTTCCTTAGAAAACTAAAAATAGAATTACCATATGACCCAGCAATCCCACTACTGGGCATATACCCAGAGAAAACCATAATTCAAAAAGACACATGCACCCCAATGTTCATTGCAGCACTATTTACAATAGCCAGGTCATGGAAGCAAACTAAATGCCCATCGACAGATGAATGGATAAAGAAGTTGTGGTACATATATACAATGGAATATTACTCAGCTATAAAAAGGAATGAAATTGAGTCACTTGTTGAGACGTGATTGGATCTAAAGACTGTCATACAGAGTGAAGTAAGTCAGAAAGAGAAAAACAAATCTTGTATATTAACGCATGTATGTGGAACCTAGACAAATGGTACAGATGAACTGGTTTGCAGGGCAGAAGTTGAGACACAGATGTAGAGAACAATTGTATGGACACAAAGGGGGGAAAACCGCGGTGGGGTGGGGATGGTGGTGTGATGAGTTGGGGGATTGGGATTGACATGTATACACTGATGTGTATAAAATTGATGACTAATAAGAACCTGCAGTATAAACAAACAAACAAACAAAAAAACAACTAATATTAAACTTTCTTTGGGTTATTTGTATGGAAATATGTTAATATAAATGTTTCAGACATTACATGAAATTTCTAAAAATCTTATATGTTCTGGTGTAATGTTATAAGTCATAATTCTAGTTATTAGTTTAAAATGTATATCTCAGAAATAACTAAATTTCCTTGTCAGTTGCATTATTATGAACTTTCATCAAATCTTTAACTATGGTCATTTTTAAGTCTTTTGTCATTACAGACAGTTCTGGGTGTACTCTGATGCTCTTGCAAAAATGTTCCTATTAAAGGGTTTCATCTTCAAGGAATTCATGGAAAAGACTCTGACAAGTACAGGTTTCTGGTAACTGACTATATGCTGAACTGAATGAATAAGCATTTTCAGAACTCTAATGGAAAACTGATGAATTCATAAAAGTGCTAACAAAAGATCAAGATAAAAAAAATTAATTAAATGGGACTGAGTGAACTGATGAGGAGGATTATAAATTTTGTGACTTTCTGTTTGAATTAAAAAAAATCCCACAAGGACTCAGAGGCAAAAAATATACAAATCAATTTTCACTGCAAAGTAAAGGAGCTGTTACAGTGGAGGATTACTGGACTGAATGTCAATATTATGACATAGTATGAGTGTGTTTCGTGTTTGGTAATTGCAATCATTGTTGCTTTTGTTGTGGTCATCCATTTACAATGCTTGGTGTCAGTTTATCTCTTGTAAAAATAAAATACAGTGTGTGTGTGTGTGTGTGTGTGTGTGTGTGTGAAAAAAAATAAAATAAAAATGAGCACCATAAAGGGGGAAGTGACATGATAAAAAAAATTCCTCTGCTCTTTCATCAGTTCATCTAATTATGGTACTAGCTGAAAGAAGAACACGTACCACCTTTTGAACTGCAGCCTCTCCTAAAAGTTCACAACAAATGTCCTTAGCAGCAGGCAGAATCAACTCTTCACCAATAGTAAAGGGCTTCTTATCTTTAGCTATGTGGTTAGCCACTAGGAACGATGCTCTCAATGCAGACACATTTGGTGAAGTGGTGGGCCTTCAATAATCGCTTCTGTTCTTCGTATTCACTTTTTTTCTTTTGAAAAACTCCAAAGTCTTGTCTTTTAGTGCAGGGTGCTTGGTCTCCATGTGGCGAAGCAGTTTTGAAGGTTTCATTGCTTCGTTGGATAGCCAATCGCCATATATTATACAAAGCAGGCTTGGAGAATGTGAATCACCTGCTGCAATGAACCCATACATTAAGAAGGAGTCTTGGTATTTTCTTTTAAATGCAGCTTTCTTTTTGTTGGCAGTCTTAGAGTCTTCTGCTGCCTCATCATTGGGTCTTCTCCCTTTTGAAAGTAGCTCTCCAGTGACGTTTGTTTTTATTCATTTTGGCTAAGGTTAGCTTGCGGGCTTACCAAAACTGTGACAGAGACAAGTGCGCAATGCGGGAAAGAGGCACGGATGGAGGTGGTAAATAAAATAATGGGTAAGCCATGAATGGACTAAAATAAGTGTCGGATTATGATTTAAGCCTGCCACCAGATGCAGCTGTACAGTTGAAGTACATCAACTCACTTGCCACTATAAAACCTGCCACGAGATGTGGCTTAATTGTCACTTGCCACTCCCTGATATGGCTTTAAAAATTTTTTTAATTTAATTAATTATTTTTTTATACAGCGGGTTCTTATTAGTTATCTATTTTATACATATTAGTGTATACATGTCAATCCCAATCTCCCAATTCATCCCACCTCCCCACCCCACCCCCCGCGTTCCCCCCTTGGTGTCCATATGTTTGTTCTCTAAATCTGTGTCTCTATTTCTGCCTTGCAAACCGGTTCACCTGTACCATTTTTCTAGATTCCACATATATGCATTAATATGTGGTATTTGTTTTTCTCTTTATGACTTACTTCACTCTGTATGACAGTCTTTAGGTCCATCCACGTCTCTACAAATGTCCCAATTTCATTTCTTTTTATAGCTGAGTAATATTCCATTGTATATAAGTACCACATCTTCTTTATCCATTTGTCTGTTGACAGGCATTTAGGTTGCTTCCATGACCTGGCTACTGTAAATAGTGCTGCAATGAACATTGGGGTGCATGTGTCTTTTTGAATTATGGTTTTCTCTGGGTATATGCCCAGTAGTGGGATTGCTGAGTCATATGATAATTCTATTTTTAGTTTTTTAAGGAACCTCCATGTTCCCCATAGTGACTGTATCAATTTACATTCCCACCAACAGTGCAAGACTGTTCCCTTTTCTCCATCCCTCTCCAGCATTTGTTGTTTATAGATTTTCTGATGATGCCCATTCTAACTGGTGTGAGGTGATACTTCATTGTAGTTTTGATTTGCATTTCTCTAATAATTAGTGATGTTGAGCAGCTTTTCATGTGCCTGTTGGCCATCTGTATGTCTTCTTTGGAGAAATGTCTATTCAGGTCTTCTGCCCATTTTTGGATTGGGTTGTTTGTTTTTTAAATATTGAGCTATATGAACTGTTTATATATTTTGGAGATTAATCCTTTGTCCGTTGATTCATTTGCAAATATTTTCTCCCATTCTGAGGGTTGTCTTTTTGTCTGGTTTATAGTTTCCTTTGCAGTGCAAAAGCTTTGAAGTTTCATTAGGTCCCATTTGTTTATTTTTGTTTTTATTTCCATTATTCTAGGAGGTGGGTCAAAATAGATCTTGCTGTGATTTATGTCAAAGAGTCTTCTTTCTATGTTTTCCTCTAAGAGTTTTATACTGTCCAGTCTTACATTGAGGTCTTTAATCCATTTTGAGTTTATTTTTGTGTATGGTGTTAGGGAGTGTTCTAATTTCATTCTTTTACATGTAGCTGTCCAGTTTTCCCAGCACCACTTATTGAAGAGACGGCCTTTTCTCCATTGCATATCCTTGCCTCTTTGGCATAGATTAGTTGACCATAGGTGCATGGGTTTGTCTCTGGGCTTTATATCCTGTTTCATTGATCTATATTTCTGTTTTTGTGCCAGTACTGTATTGTCTTGATTACTGTAGCTTTGTAGTATAGTCTGAAGTCAGGGAGTCTGATTCCTCTAGCTCTGTTATTTTCCCTCAAGATTTCTTTGGGTATTCGGGGTCTTTTGTGTCTCCATACAAATTTTAAGAGTTTTTGTTCTAGTTCTGTAAAAAATGCCACTGGTAATTTGTTAGGGATTGCACTGAATCTGTAGATTACTTTGGGTAATATAGTCATTTTCACAATATTGATTCTTCCAATCCAAGAACATGGTCTATCTCTCCATCTGTTTGTGTCATCTTTGATTTCTTTCCACAGTGTCTCATAGTTTTCTGAGTATAGGTGTTTTACCTCCTTAGGTAGGTTTGTTCCTAGGTATTTTATTCTTTTTGTTACAGTGGTGAATGGGATAGTTTCCTTAATTTCTCTTTCTGATCTTTCATTGTTAGCATATGGGAATGCAAGAGATTTCTGTGCATTAATTTTGTATCCTGCAATTTTACCAAGTTCATTGTTTAGCTCTAGTAGTTTTCTGGTGACATCTTTAGGATTATCTATGTATATTTCATGTCATCTGCAAACAGTGACAGTTTTCCTTCTTCTTTTCCAATTTGGATTCCTTTTATTTCTTTTTCTTCTCTGATTGCTTTGGCTAGGACTTCCAAAACTATGTTGAATAACAGTGGTGAGAATGGACATGCTTGTCTTGTTCCTGATCTTAGTGGAAATGCTTTCAGTTTTTCACCATTGAGAATGATGTTTGCTGGGGGTTTGTTGTATATGGCCTTTATTATATTGAGGTAGATTCCCTCTATGCTGACATTCTGGAGCATTTTCATCATAAATGGGTGTTGAATTTTGTCAAAAGCTTTTCCTGCATCTATTGAAAAGATCATATGGTTTTTCTCCTTCAATTTGTTAATATGATGTATCACATTGACTGTTTTGCATATATTGAGGAATCCTTGTATCCCTTGGGTAAATCCCCCTTGATCATAATGTATGATCCTTTTAATACGTTGTTGGATTCTGTTTGCTAGTATTTTGTTGAGGATTTTTGCAACTGATAGGGTTTTGTTATGTCTGCAAGCAGTTGATTTATTATGGTCTCTGTGAAGTCAACCTCTCTACTAATGATAATCTGTATTTGAAGCCTCTCCCCAGTGCTAGCATCACTGCCTCAGCTCCACCTCAGATCATCATCATTGTTAGATTCTCACAAGGAGCACACAACCTAGATCCCTCAAATGCACAGTTCACAGTAGGGTTCATGCTCCTATGAGAATCTAATGCCTCTGCTGATCTGACAGGAGGCAGAGCTCAGGCAGTAATGTGAACGATGGGGAGTGGCTGTAAATACAGATGAAGCTTTGCTTGCTCGCCTGCTGCTCACCTCCTGCTGTGCGGCCTGGTTGCTAACAGGCCACGGATGGTACCAGGGTTGGAGACCCCTGTACTATAGGCAAGGGACAGTAAACAATCAGCATCTTAAATGAGCAATATAGCATATTGGAGTGCTATGGAAAGAAGGAAAAGGAGAACAACAAGAAGGGGCTGGGAGCACAGCTTGTGGGAATGGTTGATGTGGCTCTTGTGAGACAAATAGAGAAAGCCACTGCCTTGGTTCTGACAACTTTAGAGTTAGTAGTTTCAGTGTGCATGAATCCTGCCTAGCTCTACTCATTTGTAACACTTGGCATTTGTGACATTTATGTGTCCTTCTATAAGTCTCCTTTTTTATTTACACTAGTTTCAATCTGTTTCTGTTCTTTTCACCTTTGATGAAAACATTCTTATGTATTATTTTTGGGACACTTATCCAATTATTTTTGTAGGAAAACTTCCTGTAAGTGGGTTCCTGGATTAATGAGTATGCATATTCAGATTTCTCAGATACCTTGTCTGACTTTCTCTTTTAGTTTTCTAGCTACTGGTAATATTGAGGGAGATGGTAAATATTTACTTGGCATATTGACAAACAGATAGTATATAATACAGGGTCCAATCAGGAGCCAGAAACCACACCAGTCATTTGAGCCGGGAAAATGTGACATAAAGAATTTTTATGAGGTAAAATGTGGTTGACTACTAAAAAAGCTCAAAGAAACACCTAAATCTACAGAGGTAGTATCTGTAGAGAGTGGTCACTCCCCTGAGAGCTAAGGGACAAGTCAACAAGGAAAGAACTGAGAAGAAGGTCCAGCAAGGCTGAGATTCAGACCTCTGAAGGAAAGGTGTAGTTGCCCCTGACTACGCTACTCACCACTGTGAAGTTGAAGGAGTTTGATGAGAACTGCTTGCCCTGGAAACTTGAGAGCCACTGCTCTTGTGGTGACCCTTGCCAATAGGCACCCACTGCTAAACTGCCAGGAATGCCACTGGCTGTTGTGACCCCTGCAAGTCCTTTCTTGCTCCTCTAGCCTGGCAGTGTCCTCTAGGACTCTTGAGTGGCTGTGCCTAACAGTGAGCCAAGTGGCAAAATGGAAGTGTAGTTTGTGCAGGGAAAGCAAGGTGGGTTTGGAGTTAGGAGACAATCTATTAATACCTGCAAATGTGGTCAATGCATTTTTTAAATCCACAAAAAATAATTTTGATATACTAGAATATAAGGACAAAAAATGGATCCTTTTGCTTTCCTTTATACAAAATGGTGTATTTGAGTACAATCTTATCTGATCTGAAGCTATTTTGAGTATGAGAAAAAGTCTCTAATATTTAAAAAATTCCATCTTTGGGCTATAATCCTCTATCACTATCTGGTAAAGTGATAGAATGGTTTGTTTCATCATTCAGTTTTACCACCCAAGTGAGGACCAGGTAGTGCTTGAGTCCAGAGAGAATTTTATTGATTTAAGTTTAATACTATGTATTAATCTTGCTGTGAACAGCCTTTCCTATTCATCAGGTTCCCTATATACTGCTTACAATTATTTTCCATGTATAACCTGCAAGCCTTTTCAAATGCGTTTGTCTCATGGGAATCCAAAAGCCCTAGAAACAATTTTTAGTGTGTATTTCAGTAGTTGCAATTTCAAGGTGTAGCAGCACCTGGTGAGACCATCACAATTCATTGCTGTCTCTTAGAGAATGCAGTAATTTGTCCAGTGAACTAGATATTTTTTCAGTATTTACTTCTCTTTTTTTTCATATTGCATCTGCTCAACAAATTTTACTAATGTAAAGAAAGAAAATATTCTAAAATGATATTTTGACACATGTTATTTATATAGAATAGTCATCACTGCTGAAGATTTTCGGACCTCTCACTGTCGCGGCCTCTTCCGTTGTGGAGCACAGGCTCTGGACGCGCAGGCTCAGCGGCCATGGCTCACAGGCCCAGCCGCTCCATGGCATGTGGGATCCTCCCAGACTGGTGCACGAACCTGTGTACCCTGCATCGGCAGGCGGACTCTCAACCACTGCGCCACCAGGGAAGCCCTGCTGAAGATTTTTATGAGCAAAAGTTATCCTATTCTTAACATCCCATGTTATACAGCCTAAGTTCAAACCCCCGTCATGTCTCAAATCATTACACTAGCCTACTAAACTGTCTCCTGGACTCTGTTCTTACTTGCCCCAAATCTGTCCTCCATGCTATTATCTGTGAGGTCGTTCCAAAATAGCTGATCTTGTTCCATATCAGCTTTTCTCCAGGGTTAAGCCCCCAACTTTGCTCCCCAGTGACTGAATTAATTTTCAAGGCAGACAAAGTCACATCACTAACTGTTCACTCCATTTTACTCTTTACCTCAGTTTCCTGAACCACTGGCCATTTTGCACAAGTGCATGCTGTTTTGGGCTTAGTGGATTTCTACTCATCCTTCCAGACCCAGATTAAGGGCTGTCATGAAGATATCCCTGATACTTGGGAAGAGTTGTTTAATCTCTGCCATCAGGGTTTTATTGCAGCACTCATTCAGACATTTCAAATATTTGAGCACCTACTTTGTACAGGACAAGAGAATACAGAGTGGTAGGGTAAAAGATGGGAGATTTTAGATAGGATAATTGACTTCTCTGAAGTAATGCTAAGCAAAGAACTGAATGAACTGACAGATTAAGCCATATTCCTCTCTGGGGGAGAACATTTCAGGCATAGGACCCAGTAAGTGCAAAGGCTCTGAGGCAGGGTGTGTTTTGATATGGAAGGAATAATATGGAGAATGATTGGCAGGAGAAGAGGGAACAGGGGGAGAGTGGTTGGAGGCAAGGTTGGATACCGGGGTGGGAGTGAGGACAGATTACATAAAGTCTTTTAGGCCATGGTACAGATTTTGCATTTTATTCTCAGTGAGATAGAAAGTGAAATATTGTATAAGAGCATATAGGATTAAGTCTCTCTCCCCCATTTGCTTTCATAGTAGAAAATAAATTAATTCTTTAGAACATGGAAACATGAAATTTTCTAATTAAAATTCTTTTCACCTTTGTATTGAACCCTGACATACAAAAAAGAGTTAACATGCTCTTTTGCCTTTTGTAGGTAGGAGATATATTTTGGTGAAAGGAAATGATGATTCTTGGAAAAATCAATTTTTTCTTATCAAATCCCTGAAAATGAAAAACGCTCACATTTTTTGCAATTCTTTGGAAAGAGCCTTGTAGTCAGCAGTGGTTTTTGATCATATATTAACTCATATTGAAAATTAAACTATTGGGGTTTTTTTGTTTGTTTTTATTTTATTTTATTTTTTAACATCTTTATTGGAGTATAATTGTTTTACAATGGTGTGTTAGTTTATGCTTTATAACAAAGTGAATCAGTTATACATATACATATGTTCCCATATCTCTTCCCTCTTGCATCTCCCTCCCTCCCACCCTCCCTATCACACCCCTCTAGTTGGTCACAAAGCACCGAGCTGATCTCCCTGTGCTATGCGGCTGCTTCCCACTAGCTATCTATTTTATGTTTGGTGGTGTATATATGTCCATGCCGCTCTCTCACTTTGTCCCAGCTTACCCTTCCCCCTCCCTGTGTCCTCAGGTCCATTCTGTAGTAGGTCTGTGTCTTTATTCCTGTCTTGCCCCTAGGTCTTCATGACATTATTTTTTCCCCTTAGATTCCATATATATGTGTTAGCATATGGTATTTGTTTTTCTCTTTCTGACTTACTTCACTCTGTATGACAGACACTTGGTCCATCCACCTCACTACAAATAACTCAATTTAGTTTCTTTTTATGGCTGAGTAATATTCCATTGTATATATGTGCCACATCTTCTTTGTCCATTCATCAGTTGATGGACACTTAGGTTGCTTCCATGTCCCGGCTATTGTACATAGAGCTGCAATGAACATTTTGGTATATGACTCTTTTTGAATTATTGTTTTCTCAGGGTATATGACCAGTAGTGGCATTGCTGGGTCATATGGTAGTTCTATTTTCAGATTTTTCAGAAACCTCCGTACTGTTCTCCATAGTGGCTGTATCAATTTACATTCCCACCAACAGTGCAAGAGGGTTCCCTTTTCTCCACACCCTCTCCACCATTTATCGTTTCTAGACTTTTTGATGATGGCCATTCTGACTGGTGTGAGGTGATACCTAATGTAGCTTTTTTTTTTTTTTTTTTTTTTGCGGTACGTGGGCCTCTCAGTGTTGTGGCCTCACCCATTGTGGAGCACAGGCTCCGGACGTGCAAGCTCAGTGGCCATGGCTCACGGGCCAAGCTGCTCTGCAGCATGTAGGATCTTCCCAGACCAGGGCACGAACCCATGTGCCCTGCATTGGCAGGCGGACCCTCAACCACTGAGCCACCAGGGAAGCCCCTCATGTAGTTTTGATTTGCATTTCTCTAATGATTAGTGTTGTTGAGCAGTCTTTCATGTGGCAATCTGTATGTATTCTTTGGAGAAATGTCTATTTAGGTCTTCTGCCCATTTTTTGGATTGGGTTGTTTGTTTTTTTGATATTGAGCTGCATGAGCAGCTTGTAAATTTTGGAGGTTAATCCTTTGTCAGTTGCTTCATTTGCAAATATTTTCTCCCATTCTGAGGGCTGTCTTTTCATCTTGTTTATGGTTTACTTTGCTGTGCAAAAGCTTTTAGGTTTCATTAGGTCCCATTTGTTTATTTTTGGTTTTATTTCCATTTCTCTACAAGGTGGGTCAAAAAGGATTTTGCTGTGATTTATGTCGTAGAGTGTTCTGCCTATGTTTTCCTCTAAGAGTTTGATAGTGTCTGGCCATACATTAAGATCTTTAATCCATTTTGAGTTTATTTTTGTGTATGGTGTTAGGGAGTGTTCTAATTTCATTGTTCTACATGTAGCTGTCCAGTTTTCCCAGCACCACTTATTAGGCTGTCTTTTCTCCATTGTATGTTTTTGCCTCCTTTATCAAAAATAAGGTGACCTTATGTGTGTGGGCTTTTCTGTGGACTTTCTATCCCGTTCCATTGACCTATATTTCTATTTTTGTTCCAGTACCATACGGCCTTGATTACTGTAGCTTTGTAGTATAGTCTGAAGTCAGGGAGCCTGATTCCTCCAGCTCCATTTTTCTTTCTCAAGATTGCTTTGGCTATTCGGGGTCCTTTGTGCTTCCATACAAATTGTGAAATTTTTTGTTCCAATTCTGTGAAAAATGCCATTGGTAGCTTGATAAGGATTGCACTGAATCTGTAGATTGCTTGGGGTAGCATAGTCATTTTCACAATGTTGATTCTTCTTATCCAAGAATATGGTATATCTCTCCACCTGTTTGTGTCATCTTTCATTTCTTTCATCAGTGTCTTATAATTTTCTGCATACAGGTCTTTTGTCTCCTTAGGTAGGTTTATTCCTAGGTATAAATCGGAGTGTTTTCTTGATTTCACTTTCAGATTTTTCATCATTAGTGTATAGGAATGCAAGAGATTTCTGTGCATCAATGTTGTTTCCTGCTACTTTACCAAATTCATTGATTAGCTCTAGTAGTTTTCTGGTAGCACCTTTAGGATTATTTATGTATACTATCATGTGATCTGCAAACAATGACAGCTTTACTTCTTCTTTTCCAATTTGAATTCTTTTGTTTCTTCTTCTTCTCTGATTGCCATGGCTAAAACATCCAAAAGTATGTTGAATAACAGTTGTGAGATTGGGCAACCTTGTCTTGTTCCTGATCTTAGTGGAAATAGTTTCACTATTTCACCATTGAAAACGATGTTGGCTGTGGGTTTGTCATATATGGCCTTTATTATGTTGAGGAAATTTCCCTCTATGCCTACTTTCTGGAGTATTTTTATCATAATTGGCTGTTGAATTTTATCGAAACCTTTTTCTGCATCTATTGAGATGATCATATGGTTTTTATCCTTCAGTTTGTTAATATGGTATTTCACACTGATTGATTTGCATATATTGAAGAATCCTTGCATTCCTAGTATAAACCCTACTTGATCATGGTGTACGATGCTTCTAATGTGCTGTTGGATTCTGTTTGCTAGTATTTTGGCGAGGATTTTTGCATCTATGTTCATCAGTGATATTGGCCTGTAGTTTTCTTTCTTTGTTACATCTTTGTGTGCTTTTGGTATCAGGGTTATGTTGGCCTCATAGAATGAGTTTTGGAGTGTTCCTCCCTCTGCTATATTTTAAGAGAGTTTGAGAAGGATAGGTGTTAGCTCTTCTCTAAATGTTTGAGAGAATTTGCCTGTGAAGCCATCTTGTCCTGGGCTTTTGTTTGTTGGAAGATTATTAATCACAGTCTCAATTTTAGTGCTTTTGTTTGGTCTGTTTATATTTTCTATTTCTTCCTCATTCACTCTCGGGAGGTTGTGCTTTTCTAAGAATTTGTCGATTTCTTCCAGGTTTTCCATTTTATTGGCATGTATTTGCTTGTAGTAATCTCTCATGATCCTTTGTATTTCTGCAGTGTCAGTTGTTACTTCTTCTCTTTCATTTCTAATTCTATTGATTTGAGTCTTCTCCCATGTTTTTTTGATGAGTCTGGCTAATGGTTTATCAATTTTGTTTATCTTCTCAAAGAAACAGCTTTTAGTTTTATTGATTTTTGCTATTGTTTCCTTCATTTCGTTTTCATTTATTTCTGATCAAATCTTTATGATTTTTTTCCTCCGGCTAACTTTGGGGCTTTTTGTCCTTCTTTCTCTAATTGCTTTAGGTGTAAGGTTAGGTTGTTTATTTGAGATATTTCCTGTTGCTTAAGGTAGGAATGTATTGCTATAAACTTCCCTCTTGGAACTGCCTTTGCTGCATCCCATAGGTTTTGGGGCATCGTGTTTTCACTGTCATTTGTGTCTAGGTGTTTTTTGATTTCTTCAATGATCTCTTGGTTATTAAGTAGTGTATTGTTTAGCCTCCATGTGGTTTTATTTTTTCCAGATCTTTTCCTGTAATTGATATCTAGTCTCATAGCATTGTGGTCAGAAAAGATACTTGATATGATTTCAATTTTATTAAATTTACCAAGGCTTGATTTGCAACCCAACATATGATCTATCCTGGGGAATGTTCTGTGTACACTTGAGAAGAAAGTGTATTCTGTTGTTTTTGGGTGGAATGTCCTATAAATATCAATTAAGTGCATCTTGTTTAATGTATCATTTAAAGCTTGTGTTTCCTTATTTATTTTCATTTTGGATGATCTGTCCATTGGTGAAAGTGGGGTTTTAAAGTCCCGTACTATGATTGTGTTACTGTCGATTTCCCCTTTTATGGCTGTTAGCATTTTTCTTATATATTGAGGTGCTCCTATGTTGGGTGCATAAATATTTACAATTGTTATATTTTCTTCTTGGATTGATCCCTTGATCATTATCTAGTGTCCTTCTTTGTCTCTTGTAATAGTGTTTACTTTAAAATATATTTTGTCTGATATGGGAATTGCTACTCCAGCTTTCTTTGATTTCCATTTGCATGGAATATCTTTTTCCATCCTCTTACTTTCAGTGTGTATGTTTCCCTAGGTCTGAAGTGGGTCTCTTGTTGACAGCATATATACAGGTCTTGTTTTTGTATCCATTCATCCAGTCTATGTCTTTTGGTTGGAGCATTTAATCCATTTACTTTTAAGGTAATTATTGATATATATGTTCCTATTACGATTTTCTTAATTGTTTTGGGTTTGGTATTGTAGGTGTTTTCCTTCTCTTGTGTTTCTTGCCTAGAGAAGTTCCTTTAGCATTTGTTGTAAAGCTGGTTTGGTGGTGCTGAATTCTCTTAGCTTTTGCTTGTCTGTATAGGTTTTAATTTCTCTGTCGAATCTGAGTGAGATCCTTGCTGGGTAGAGTAATCCTGCATGTAGGTTTTTCCCTTTCATCACTTTAAATATGCCCTGCCACTCCCTTCTGGCTTGCAGAGTTTTTGCTGAAAGATCAGCTGTTCAGCTTATGGGGATTCCCTTGTATGTTATTTGTTGTTTTTCCCTTGCTGCTTTTAATATTTTTTCTTTGTATTTAATTTTTGATAGTTTGATTAATATGTATCTTGGCGTGTTTCTCCTTGGATTTATCCTGTGTGGGACTCTCTGTGCTTCCTGGACTTGATTGACTGTTTCCTTTCCTATATTAGGGAAGTTTTCTACTATAATCTCTTCAAATATTTTCTCAGTCCCTTTCTTTTTCTCTTCTTCATCTGGGCCCCTTATAATTCGAATGTTGGTGCATTTAATGTTGTCCCAGAGTTCTCTGAGACTGTTCTCAATTCTTCTCATTCTTTTTTCTTTATTCTGCTCTGCAGTAATTATTTCCACTCTTTTATCTTCCAGATCACTTATCCATTCTTCTCCCTCAGTTATTCTGCCATTGATTCCTTCTAGAGAATTTTGAATTTCATTTATTGTGTTGTTCATAATTGTTTGTTGGCTCTTTAGTTCTTCTAGGTCCTTGTTAAATGTTTCTTGTATTTTTATGTTCTATTTCCAAGACTTGGGGTCATGTTTAGTATCATTACTCTGAATTCTTTTTCAGGAGACTGCCCATTCCTTCTTCATTTGTTTGGTCTGGTGGGTTTTTACCTTGCTCCTTCATCTACTGTCTGTTTCTCTGTCTTCGAATTTTGCTTAACTTACTGTGTTTGGTGTGTCCTTTGGCAGGCTGCAAGTTTGTAGTTCCCATTGTTTTTGGTGTCTGCCACCAGTCACTAAGGGTGGTTCAGTGGGTTGTGTAAGCTTCCTTGTGTAGGGGACTGGTACCTGTGTTCTGGTGGATGAGGCTGGATCTTGTCTTTTGGTGGGCAGGACTGCCTCTGGTGGTGTGTTTTGGGGTGTCTGTGACCTTGTTATGATTTTAGGCAGCCTCCCTGCTAATGGGTGGAGTTGTGTTCCTGTCTTGCTAGTTGTTTGGCTTAGGGTGTCTAGCACTGTAGCTTGCTGGTTGTTGTGTGAAGCTGGCTGTTAACGTTGAGTTGGAGATCTCTGGGAGAGCTTTTGCCATTTGATATTACGTGGAGCTCGGAGGTCTCTGGTGGACCAATGTCCTGAACTTGGCTTTCCCACCTCAGAGGCATGGACCTGACACACAGCCAGAGGAAAAAGACCCTGTGAGCCACACAGCTCAGAAGGAAAGGGAGGAAAAAAAGAAAGAAAGAATAAAATAAAATAAAGTTATTAAAATAAAAAGTAAAAAGTATTTATTAAAAATAAAAGAAAACTAAAAATAATAAAAAAAGAAAGCAAGAAAGAAGAGACCAACCAAACCAAAAGACAAATCCACCCATGATAACAAGCAGTTAAAACTTTACTTAAGAAAAAAAAAGAAGGGCAGACAGAACCCTAGGACAAATGGTAAAAGCACAGCTATACCGACAAAATCACACAAGAAAGCGTACACATACACACTCACAAAAGGAGAAAAAGGAAAAAATATATATATATATCAATGCTCCCAAAGCCTACTGCCTCAATTTTTGGATGATTTGTTGTCTATTCAGGTATTCCACAGATTCAGGGTACATCAAGTTTACTGTGGAAATTTAATCCACTGCTCCTGAGGCTGCTGGGAGAAATTTCCCTTTCTCTTCTTTGTTCACACAGCTCCTGCGTTCAGCTTTGGATTTGGCCCTGACTCTGCATTTAGGTCACCTGAGAGCAACTGTTCTTCACTCAGACAGGACGGGGTTAAAGTAGCAGCTGATTTGGGGGCTCTGGCTCACTCAGGTCGGGGGGAGGGAGGGGTACAGAATGTGGGGCGAGCCTGCGGCAGCAGAGACCCGTGTGACATTTCAACAGCCTGAGGCGTGCTGTGTTCTCCCAGGGAAGTAGTCCCTGAATCACGGGACGCTGGCAGTGGCAGGCTACACTGGCTCCTGGGAGGGGACTTGTGGATAGTAACATGTGCTCGCACACAGGCTTCTTGGTGGCTGCAGCAGCAGCCTTAGCATTTCATGCCCGTCTCTGGGGTCTGAGCTGATAGCCTCGGCTCACGCCTGTCTCTGCAGCTCGTTTAGGCGGTGCTCTGAATCCCCTCTCCTTGCCCACCCTGAAACAATGGCCTCTTGCCTCTTCAGCAGGTCCACACTTTTCCCCAGACACCCTTCTGGCTAGCTGTGGGGCACTAGCCCCCTTCAGGCTATGTTCATGCAGTCAACCCCAGTCCTCTCCCTGGGATCTGACCTCCAAAGCCAGAGCCTCAGCTCCCAGCCCTCACCTGCCCCAGCAGGTGGGCAGACAAGCCTCTCGGGGTGGTGAGTGCTGGATGGCACCAATCCTCTGTGCGGGAATCTCTCCACTTTGCCCTCTGCACCCCTGTTGCTGTGCTCTCCTCCATGGCTCCGAAGTTTCCCTCCCACCACCCCCCATCTTCATCAGTGAAGGGGCTTCCTAGTGTGTGGAAACTTTTCCTCCTTCACAGCTCCGTCCCTGGCGTGTAGGTCCTGTCCATATTCTTTTGTCTCTGTTTTTTCTTTTTATTTTGCCCAACCCAGGTACGTGGGGAGTTTCTTGCCTTTTGGGAAATCTGAGGTCTTCTGCCAGCGTTCAGTAAGTGTTCTGTAGGAGTTGTTCCACATGTAGATGTATTTCTGATGTATTTGTGGGGAGGAAGATGATCTCTACGTTTTATTCTTCTGCCATCTTGAAGGTCTCCCCTATGGTAAAATCTTAACAGATGCAGCAATAGTAGAAACACAGAAATATATAATTGTTTTCAGTAAGGAAAGGACTTTTTTTGAAAGAGATAAGATTCATTCATTTTATAAAATTAATTAATGTATAATTTGCATAACTCTTTTGCAATTTAACGGGAATTCTAAAAATAGGATTTAACATCTGAAATTTTAACTGACTTTAAAAAAGTGAAATAGATATTTGAAAATCCTGGACATACTTGAGCTTAAAATCAAAGTCTATGTTAGAAATTATATGTGAAAGTCAGTGATGTGGGAATCTCAATAGTTGTATAGTTTATCCACTCAAAGTTTGTATGGTTATGTCATTCACTTTACAGTATGTGGCTCATTCCAGTTTTGAAATGAATTTCAGAAGTTCAATGCTGTTACTGTGAAATTGAATGGAGTCTACCCCTGAAGAGCTATATTAACTTCTTTTTAATAACTGAGGATGGCACATGACTAACATCTAGACCTACCCACAAATTGATCAATAAAAATTTCAGTTTCAACATTAAAATAACAACAAAAACTTTCAAATACATTAAACTGTACCAAAGAGCTTTGAATTACATTAGAATCCAATGGGAGCATAGATTTTAGTTCATACTCATGTTTTTACTCCTAAAAATCTTACATGGTTCAAAAAGGTGATGATGGAGCGGGTCTCCCTGTATGCATAAAAGCAATCATAGCAGAAAAGGAGAGAGAGGGTGAACCAGAATGAAAGTTTCTGAGATGCCCTTCCTGACCCTTACCATATTTTAGCTGTAGGTTATTCGGTTTTGGATATTTGGCGTTTTGTCAAAAACTGGTATATTTCTTTTCTGTTAAAGTCTCTTCTGTACTCTATTGATTCCATGCTTCCTGGAATTTCATTTGAGTTCCAGAAGTTAATAAATATAAACTAGGTTTTTTAAAAAGTTGCTGAATTAGTGTCCCATTTATCTGCAAGTTAGACAAAGTCCACATAATCCAACAAACACCATTTCAGTGACAGTTTTTTTTTCTGGAATTCTTTGTTATGTGTGTGTGTGTGTGTGTGTGTGTGTGTACATGTATGTTTGTGTATATATTGTCAAACAACCAAACAACTTAAATAACCATGATTTGTGTAATGTGACCTAGCCCATCCACTTAGAGTAACAGCTTTTGAATAAAGAATGAGGTAGTGAATTTGGCCAGAGAGGAGGACTAACAGAGGGAACAAAGCCTGTCTTTGGTACATTTGATGTGGCCCAACTACCTGGTCAAACTGTGTGCAGGAGTCTTAGGAGTTCCAGATCCTTAGTTTACCAGCTATCAACATTTTGCCAGGCAAATCAGCCTGCTTAAATTCTTTTGTTGTGATGTGTTCTAATCCTAGTGTGCCACAGTTTGTTCTGGCCTCAAAGTCCTTGGGAGAGTTTCAGGAAGAACTTGGAAACAGAAATCACTTTGTTGGGGTGGGTGAGGGTGGGGGTGATGTGGTGGTGGATTTTTTTTTTTAAATCCCAGGGACATATTTTTCCTATGTCTGTTTAGTCCCCAATTCCCATTATTGGCAAAGAAGGCAAGGAAGACAGGACAGAAAATTCAGAAAGGTAAGAAATAATGCACAAACAGGGCTTCTAGCAAAGAGGCAGTAAAAATTAAGAATTGTGGAAACTAGGAATGAAAAATTCTTAAAAATGAAAATTACTATAGTCTTAGAAATAGTAAGAAGATGAAGAAATAGGATTAATTAAAGAGACATAGAAATACTCAAAAAGAAATAGAGAAGATAGATGAACAAATATCCCATTTATCTTCGTATTAAGTAAAGCCATTTCCCACAGTTCATTCATATGATAAGTCATTTTCTAACAGAAAAATTTGCTGTGATGTTTGTTCCCTTAACACAGGAAATGTTCAGACTTTCTGATTCCACATTTTCTGAACATTGACAGTTCCGCTCACATGGCTTGGCCCTTTAGAGATGTTTTTGTAACCACATTTCTCCTGCTAATCAACCCGGCAGGCCTTGGAGGTTATAAACACTGACCTGCTTTTGAAGTCCTGAGCTCAAGCCCCAGGGTATCCAGCTGTGTAGAGAAACACAGATGGGAAATGGTATCATTTCTGTCTCTTTATGGGAAAGAAATCATCCCTGTTAATTAAATGAAGAGTTTGAAAAGTGCTTGGAGAATTGTTTGTAGCTCTCGGGCAGAAAGAGTTTTCTTTGTCATGTCTTTGGAAGTCAAGGCTCTGGTTCAAGCTTTTCCTTTGTGAATTAGAATTTGAACTCATTTCTTTAAGGAAAATTAAATCTTTGCAATCAAATTTCTAACTATAAATAAAAATCATAGAACTCAAAAATAGGTTTGGACTATCTACCCCTGTACTCTTTTAATTATAGCTCTAGGGAAAAGGTTTGGAGATTTAAAATGGTGAAATATATCATAGTCAGAAGCCCAAATTTAACTTGATTTTTAACTGCCATTTGTGTGATTTCTCTTTTATTATATGCTACAAACACTGGGGCTTGAAAACAGCCTTTGTAGGCATCTAGGGCTCTGGACTCTGAGTTGCTGCAGAGTTCCTGGGTTGTTTACACTGCATTACCATTTTGCACATTAAGGAACATGGATAGGCAGCTCTGGAATATCAAAGTAAGGCTTACTGTGTTTGCTAAATAATAGGAAAGAGCTTGAATTTTGAAGCCAGAGCTGGATTCAAATTTCTGCCCCTTTTTAATCATGTGACCCTAGGAATGTTGCTTATTTCTTCAACCCTCATTATAAAGATGAGAACTTTGTTCACTGGTCATGTCATCTGAAACATTGCCAGGCACCTGGTAAGCCAGTGATAAATAATAGCTATTTTATTATTCAGGTATTGATTAATAAAATATTGTCACTTTGAATCTTTTCTTAGAATTGAAGTCTAGGTCTAAGGTTCATACACACCTCCACTTGACTCAAGTAGTTAAGGATTCAAGCATATGGGAGGGATGCTTTTACTTTGTCTTCAAATTATTTGCATGTGGTTTTTCAGAGAGAAGGTATTAAGTTGCATTTTGAGCACTCATCTCCAAGGTCATTTTCTAATGCTCTCGAACCCCTATCAACTTTTTACTAGGGAGAACTGCATATTGTTAATTTTTTTTGTTTATTTTATTTATTTTGTTGAGAACTGCATATTGTTGCTCTTTGATTTTCTCTGTGCTGTTGCAGCTATTGCATGCAAGGTTGCTGACTTTGTTTTCTTCAACCTCTACCCCAGAACTCAATACAAGCATACATGCACCCCCCTAACCTGCTCACACAGTAGACTGACAATTTGTCTCCTTCATAGTCTCTTTCTAACCAAACCCTCCTTTGCAATTAGAGTCCCTAAGTTAAACTCACTCTCCCCTGGCTGTTGTCATCTTCGTTGGTATAAACAGTAATTGTTTAAGGTCACTTAAGATTACCTTTTTAATAGCCTCTAATTCTTTCAGCCGCTACATTTTATTTTTTTAACTTTCTTTTTTTATTTCTTTTTTGAATTTAATTTATATTTTATACAGCAGGTTCTTATGATTTATCTATTTTATACATATTAGTGTATACATGTCAATCCCAATCTCCCAATTCATCCCACCCCCCACCACCCCACTTTCCCCCCTTAGTGTCCACATGTTTGTTCTCTACATCTGTGTCTCTATTTCTGCCTTGCAAACCAGTTCATCTGTACCATTTTTCAAGATTCCACATATATGCATTAACATACGATGTTTGTTTTTCTCTTTCTGACTTACTTCACTCCGTATGATAATCTTTAGGTCCATCCATGTCTCTACAAATGACACAACTTCGTTCCTTTTTACGGCTGAGTAATATTCCACTGTATATATGTACCACATCTTCTTTATCCATTCATCTGTCGATGGGCGTTCAGGTCATTCTTCCATGACCTGGCTATTGTAAATAGTGCTGCAATGAACACTGGGGTGCATGTGTCTTTTTGAATTATGGTTCTCTCTGGATATATGCCCAGTAGAGGGATTGATGGGTCATATGGTAATTCTATTATTAGTTTTTAAAGGAAGCTCCAAACTGTTCTCCATAGTGGCTGTATCAATTTACATTCCCACCAACAGTGCAAGAGGGTTCCCTTTTCTCCACACCGTCTCCAGCATTTGCTGTTTGTAGATTTTCTGATGATGCCCATTCTAACCAGTGTGAGGTGACACCTCATTGTAGTTTTGATTTGCATTTCTCTAATGATTAGTGTTGAGCAGCTTTTCATGTGCCTGTTGGCCATCTGTATGTCTTCTTTGGAGAAATGTCTATTCAGGTCTTCTGCCCATTTTTGGACTGGGTTGATTGTTTTTAAAATATTGAGCTGCATGAACTGTTTATATATTTTGGAGATTAATCCTTTGTCCATTGATTCATTTGCAAATATTTTCTCCCATTCTGAGGGGTGTCTTTTCATCTGGTTTATAGTTTCCTTTGCAGTGCAAAAGCTTTTAAGTTTCATTAGGTCCAATTTGTTTATTTTTGTTTTTATTTCCATTACTCTAGGAGGTGGGTCAAAATAGATCTTGCTGTGATTTATGTCAAAGAGTGTTCTTCCTATGTTTTCCTCTAAGAGTTTTATACTGTCCAGTCTTACAATGAGGTCTTTAATCCATTTTGAGTTTATTTTTGTGTATGGTGTTAGGGGGTGTTCTAATTTCATTCTTTTACATGTAGCTGTCCAATTTTCCAAGCACCACTTATTGAAGAGGCTGCCTTTTCTCCACTGTATATCTTTGCTTCCTTTGTCATAGATTAGTTGACCATAGTTGTGTGGGTTTATCTCTGGGCTTTCTATCCTGTTCCATTGATGTATATTTCTGTTTTTGTACCAGTACCATATTGTCTTGATTACTGTAGCTTTGGAGTATAGTCTGAAGTCAGGGAGTCTGATTCCTCCCACTGTTTTTTTCCCTCAAGATTGGTTTGGCTATTCGGGGTCTTTTTTGTCTCCATACATATTTTAAGATTTTTTGTTCTAGTTTTGTAAAAAATGCCACCTGGTCCTGGACTTCTGTCTGTTGGAAGATTTTTCATCACAGTTTCAATTTCATTACTTGTGATTGGTCTGTTCATATATTGTATTTCTTCCTGTTCAGTCTCAGATGGTTATACCTTTCTAAGAATTTGTCCATTTCTTCCAGGTTGTCCATTTTATTGGCATAGAGTTGCTTGTAGTAGTCTCTTATGATGCTTTGTATTTCTGCGGTGTCCATTGTAACTTCTCTTTTTTCATTTCTAATTTTATTGGTTTGAGTCCTCTCCCTCTTTTTCTTGATGAGTCTTGCTAAAGGTTTATCAATTTTCTTTGTCTTCTCAAAGAACAAGCTTTTACTTTTATTGATCTTTCCTATCATTTTTTTTGTTTCTATTTCATTTATTCCTGCTCTGATCTTTATGATTTCTTTCCTTCTACTAACTTTGGGTTTTGTTTGTTCTTCTTTCTCTAGTTCCTTTAGGTATAAGGTTAGATTCTTTATTTGAGACTTTTCTTGTTTCTTGAGGTAGGATTGTATTGCCATAAACTTCCCTGTTAGAACTGCTTTTCCTGCATCCCACAGGTTTTGGATCATAGTGTTTTCATTGTCATTTGTCCCTAGGTATTTTCTGATATCCTCTTTGATTTCTTCAGTGATCTCTTTGTTATTTAGTAACACTTTGTTTCGCCTGCATGTGATTGTGTTTCTTACTTTTTTTTCCCCTGTAATGTATTTCAAATCTCATCGTGTTGTGGTCGGAAAAGATGCTTGATATGATTTCAATTTCCTTAAATTTACTGAAGCTTGATTTGTGACCCAAAATGTGATCTATCCTGGCGAATGTTCCATGTGCACTTGAGAAGAAAGTATAATCTGCTGTTTTCGGGTGGTATGTCCTATATATATCTATTAAATGTATCTGGTTTACTGTGTCATTTAAAGCTTGTGTTTCCTTATTAGTTTTATGTCTGGATGATCTGTCCATTGGTGTAAGTGAGGTGTTTAAATCCCCCACTATTATTGTATTACTGTTGATTTCCTCTTTTGTTGGCATTTGCCTTATGTATTGGAGTGCTCCTATGTTGGCTGCATATATATTTATAATTGTTATATCTTCTTCTTGGATTGATCCCTTGATCATTATGTAGTTCCCTTCCTTGTCTCTTGTAACAGTCTTTATTTTAAAGTCTATTTTATCTGATATGAGTATTGCTACTCCAGCTTTCCTTTGATTTCCATTTGCATGGAAAATCTTTTTCCATCCCATCACTTTCAGTATGTATGTGTCCCTAGGTCTGAAGTAGGTCACTAGTAGACAGCATACATATGGGTGGTTTTTTTTTATCCATTCAGCAAGCCTGTGTCTTTTGGTTGGAGCATTTAATCCATTCACATTGAAGGTAATTATCGATATGTATGTTCCTATTTTCAATTACCATTTTCTTAATTGTTTTGGGTTTTTTTTTGTAGGTCCTTTTCTTCTCTTGTGTTTCCCACTTAGTGAAATTCCTTTAGCATTTGTTGTAGAGCCGGTCTGGTGGTGCTGAATTCTCTTAGCTTTTGCTTGTCTGTAAAGCTTTTGATTTCTCCATTGAATCTGAATGAGATCCTTGCCAGGTAGAGTAATCTTTGTTGTAGGTTCTTCCCTTTCATCACTTTAAATATATCATGCCACTCCCTTCTGCCTTGTAGAGTTTCTGCTGAGAAATCAGCTGTTAACTTTATGGGAGTTACCTTGTATGTTATTTGTTGTTTTTCCCTTGTTACTTTTAATAATTTTTCTTTGTGTTTAATTTTTGTCAGTTTGATTACTATGTGTCTCAGCATGTTTCTCCTTGGGTTTATCCTGCCTGGGAGTCTCAGTGCTTCCTGGACTTGGGTGGCTATTTCCTTTCCCACGTTAGGGAAGTTTATGTCTATAATCTCTTCAAATATTTTCTTGGGTCCTTTCTCTCTCTCTTCTCCTTCTGGCACCCCTAAAATGCGACTGTTGGTGCATTTAATGTTGTCCCAGAGGTCTGTTAGGCTGTCTTAATTTCTTTTCATTCTTTTTTCTTTATTCTGTTCCATGACAGTGAATTCCACCATTTTGTCTTGCAGGTCACTTCTCTGTTCTTCTGCCTCAGTTACTCTGCTATTGAATTCTTTTAGTGTATTTTTCATTTCAGTTATTGTATTGTTCATCTCTTTTTGTTTGTTAATTCTTCTAGGTGTTTGTCCTTTAATTCTTCTAGGTCTTTGTTAAACATTTGTTGCATCTTCTCGATCTTTGCCTCCATTCTTTTTCTGAGGTCCTGGGTCATCTTCACTATCATTATTCTGAATTCTTTTTCTGCAGGGTTGCCTATCTCTGCTTCATTTAATTGCTTTTCTGGGGTTTTATCTTGTTCCTTCATGTGGTACATAGTCCTCTGCCTTTTCTTTTGTGTATCTTTCTGTGAATGTGGTTTTCGTTTCACAGGCTGCAGGATTGTAGTTCTTCATGCTTTTACTGTCTGACCTCTGGTGGATGAAGCTATCTAAGAGGCTTGTGCAAGCTTCCTGATGTGAAGGAGTGGTGGTGGGTAGACCTGGGTATTGCTCTGGTGGGCAAAGCTCAGTAAAACTTTAATCCACTTGTCTGCTGATGTGTGGGGCTGAATTCCCTCCCTGTTGGTTGTTTGGCCTGAGACGACCCAGGACTGGAGCCCACAGGCCCTTTGGTGGGGCTAATGGTGGACTCCGGGAAGGCTCACACCAAGGATTATTTCCCAGAATTTCTGCTGCCCATGTCATTGTCCCCACAGTGAGCCACAGCGCCCCCCCACCCCCTGCCTCTGCAGGAGACCCTCCAAATCTAGCAGGTAAGTCTGGTTCAGTCTCCTATGGGGTCACTGCTGCACACAGTACTCTGTGTGTGCCCTGCAAGAGTGGAGTCTCTGTTTCCCCGAGACCTGTTAAAGTCCTTCAGTCAAATACCACTAGCCTTCAAAGTCTGATTCTCTGGGAATTCCTCTTCCTGTTGCTGGTCCCCCAGTTCTGGAAGCCTGATGTGGGGCTCAGAACCTTCACTCCAGTGGATGGGCTTCTGTGGTATAATTGTTCTCCAGTTTGTGAATCACCCACCCAGTGGTATGGGATTTGATTTTGTTGTGATTGTGCCCCTCCTACCATCTCACTGGGCCTTCTCCTTTGTCTTTGGATGTGGGGTATCTTTTTTGGTGAGTTCCAGTGTCCTCCTGTTGATGATTGTTCAGCAGTTAGTTGTGATTCAGGTGCTCTCCTCCTTCCAGCTGTTTTGTACCTTGGATTCTGCTTGATGATCCTTCACATTAAAGTCATTTTTTTCTGATGTTGCAATCACATAACATACTTCTACTAAGTACTAAATGTGTAAAAAAAAAAAAAAAGGCTCTTTCTGCAGTGCTATAAGAAATAGAATAAAATTAACAAGAAAACCAATTCTGGTTATTGCCCAGACTTGGGAGAGGGTATGTATAAAGCAGGGATTGGTAAACTATAGTCTGTCTGCCAAATCTGGCGTAGTATCTGTTTCTGCAGGGCTGGCAAATGAAGAATGGTTTTTACATTTATAAATGTTTGAAAAACATCAGAAGAATATTGCCTAATACATAAAAATGCTACAAAAATGAAATTTCAGTGTCATAAATTAAGTTTTATTGGAACTTAGCCACACATTTTTTTACACATTGTCTATGGTTGCTCTCATGGTACATCAGCACAGTTGAGTATTTGCAACAGAGATCATATGGTCTGCAAAGCCTCAAATATTTACTATCCGACCCTGTATGGAGAAAGCTTGATGACCTGTGGTATAAAGTGTTCCCTGTAGGGAATGTCATTTATGTACTTTATGCTTTATATTATACTTTCCTGCGTGTTTAAGCTTCTTCCATGTTATTAAATGATTTATTTAAGATCACAATGTTAGTGGCAGAGCTTGGGTTTCACATATCTTCTCAACAAGACCACCATTTTAAACTTAATTTAATGAAAAAAATTAAAGAATGTTCATGTTGGAAGACAAAACTGTATTATTATTATTATTATTTTGTGGTACGCGGGCCTCTCACTGTTGTGGCCTCTCCCGTTGCGGAGCACAGGATCCGGACGTGCAGGTTCAGCGGCCATGGCTCACGGGCCCAGCTGCTCCGCAGCATGTGGAATCTTCCTGGACCGGGGCACGAACCCGTGTCCCCTGCATTGGCAGGCAGACTCTCAACCATTGCGACACCAGGGAAGCCCTAAAAAACTATATTTTAAAAATATACAATAATTTTTCTCTTTTATCTATTCAATAGGATTTATTCAGACCCTGGGGTTTTTTCCCAAGTAATTTACAAGAAACTTATCCTTGGATTATTTACAGTATAATAGGTTGGGGAATAAGTATATTTGTGAAATAGCTGGTGAAATATAGAATGAGTCCATTATATTGAGCTGCAGATTTTGTATACAGATGCACAATTCATTGTAGATACAATGAATGCAGCGGAAAGGATAGTATGAAATGCAGTTAACCTGGAAAGAGTTAAAGAGTAGTAGTTTTTTGGGCTTACCTGCTGGCGCAGTAGTTGAGAGTCCGCCTGCCGATGCAGGGGACATGGGCTCGTGCCCCGGTCCGGGAGGATCCCACAAGCCACGGAGCGGCTGGGCCCGTGGGCCATGGCCGCTGAGCCTGCGCGTCCGGAGCCTTGCTCCGCAACGGGAGAAGGCACAACAGTTGGAGGCCTGCGTATCACAAAAGAGTAGTAGTTTTTCTTCTAAATTTTGTGATGTGTGATTTTAAATTTTGTTATAAAGATTCAAAATGACATATCAAACATAAAATGAAAAGTGTTAGAAAAACTAAACTAAATCAGTTTTATATCTTGTCTTTTGCACTAATTCCTGAATAAATTATATTTAATAAATGGTAGTTGTCATTATTATATTGATATTTTTCAGTAGGAAACATATGAGTTGAACATTCTGTAGGTAGAAAAAGAATATTTGAAGAGTAAATGACTGACTAATTTTGTAGTCAAACTTTGATCATCTTATAATCAAGCTTTGATTATCTTCTTTTGGCTTAAACTTAATCTGATGTGGTATAAAAAAACTGTAATGTGATTTAGCAACAAACATTAAAAGACCTTTTTATTAAGGATAATTTCAAACATATACAAAAGTAGAGATAATAGTATAACGAACCCTTTATGTAGCTGTCATCTTGTATCAACTATTATCATCTTAGGGTCATATTTCTTTCATTTTTAAAAAGCTTCCACCCAACACTGGACTATTTTAAATCAAGTGCCTGTAAATAGTGTCTGTATGTGTTTCTAAAAGGTGAATACTTAAAAAATAGTAACATTATCACACCTAAAAAATAATATTGTCAGGATCCAAATAAAGGACATGCATTTTAAATTAGTTGCTATTTCTCTTAAATCTATAATTTCCTTGTTTCTCTTTTTTCCCCATGCAATATTTGTCAAAGAAATCAGGGTATTTGCCCAGTAGAGTTTCCTGCGTTGTTAAATTTTGCTGATTGCCCCACACTGTTATCACTTAACATGCTCCTCTATTTCCTCTATTTACTATAAAAGATATTTGGAAGTAGAGGATTGATCAAATTCATGTTCAGTTTTAGGACAAGAATACTTCATAGGAGGATCCATCAGGAGACAGATGAATATTCTGTGTGTCTCTCTTTCTTGTAATTTTGGGACCTTGATGATCATTGCCTAGATCCATTATTTCATTAGGATGACATTGTAATTCTATCATTCCTTCTTTATTTATTAGTTGGAAAAGTTATGTAAAGAGAAACTTCCCCTCATCAACTATTTGGTTATCCCAAGCATAGTTTGTATAGGAAAAATATTATAAACGTGATTCTTTCATGTAGTATTCTCTAAAAGTGTCCTGCAATATATATATATATATTATATATATAATATATATTACAAATATTGTGTGTATTTATTTAGTGAACTCATTGATTTAAATATAATATGAAGTTTTCAATCAATTGCAGTTATTATTCTTAATATTGCTTAAAATGTTCCACTTTTGGCTAGTGGGAGTTTACTTACAAAATTTTAAACATATTTTTAAAAGTTCCCTTACTATATGTGTGTGTGATTTTACTTGAAGTTTAATTTAAATAGTTTTAATGCTTTATCTTTCTATATGCAATGAATTCCTCAGTGCTTATTATTATTCAACTAATAATTCAGCCTTTTAATTTGAGTTTTGAGCTAGAGATGGCAATCTCCATCCTTCTTCTAAGGGCAGCCCTTCTTGAGTCCTGTGATCAGCTCATCCTGGATGAGGCTCCCTGCTTGTCTCTGACTCTCTCACTGTTTTCTTATTTGATTTAGCTTGAGAGAATTTTCTGCAATCAAAAAAGCCTAAGACAAACAGAAATATTACTGTGCATAAGCAGTAGATTGAAAATAAAGAGATTTTTTTTTGTTCTGACTCCTGGCACTAAATTACAATTTGTCAAATTGGTCTAGATCAGCGTTTTTCCCTCAAAACTGTACTCTGTGGGATCTCCTGTAAAAAGTTTCTTGTTCAAATAAACTTGGGACATATTGCCTATAATTTTTTTGTTTTGGAGTGTAACTATACCTGCTAGGATAAAGGCTCTGAGAATTTCGCAGGCAAGAAATCCCTTTAACTTGGTATAACTGTGCAGTTTCCTAAATCTACCTGGCCGCATAATCATTAACACTACTATCCTCTGCCTTTAGAGTTCCAAGGAGCACTCTTTGGGAAATGATGGGATAGCTAATGACCAGGTGTCTCCTAATTCTGAAAGTTTGACTGTTATGACAAAATGTGTCAGAAATCAAAGTTGTCTTTTCATGTGGAACCTGCTTTCCCTTTGGTGTCTTCTTCTGCTAAATCATTGAAGCTGACTTTATCTCATCCCAATGGGGAAAAATTGTCCTGGGTCCCAGACTTCAGATTTGATGTGAATTTTGGTTGTAATCATTTTCTGAAGAGGCCTAGGGAAAAGTAAGGCTGGATTTGTCAAAGTAGACAAAAGGAGACTCTTAGGAAGATTAGTGTAGCATTGGTGTATTAGATAATTAACTTAGGAAAATAAGAGTTTGAAGTCATACAAAATAAAGATTAAAATCTAAACCAGGGCAGTTATAGTGGAAATAGAAAATGGAAGAATGAAGTTACTCTTTACCAAGTAGGAGGATTTTGATCCCAGTACACACAGTTAGCATCACCAGGGCTTTTGGTTTATGGACCTGGGAACAATCTGGCACTAGCTCTGCTGCTAACTGGGTCAGCCTTGGTAAATCATATGGGCCACAGCTTCTTTATGTGTAAAATGGGAGTGTTTCACTAGATGATCCCTAAGGTCCCCTCTGTTCTAAGTCAGTGATCACTATGAAATATGTTTAAGGAGCTTCTGTGTTTTATATATTATTGGTGTGTGGAGAAACAAAATAAGAAAGTTGCCTTCTTTTTAGGTATATTGATATTCTTAAGAATCAATTTAAAATACAGGGCTGTAATTTTCCTGAAAATATTAGTAATGTCCTTGGTGGAAATAGCATGGTGATGGGAAAAGAGCTAGTGACAAGGAGTTTAGAATGAAAATAAAGATATAGCAGAGCTCTAAAAATCATTTTTTTTCCTCTCCACTATGCAAGTGAACAAATAATTTGAGCTAATTATTAGCATCAGAGTAATGCAACAAATACTCTGAATGCAAATAATTTTGATTATTTGCAAGGATTGTTAAAGACAGAAAACACAAGAATAGGCAATAGCAGGGGAAGAACATGGACTCTAGGACAAGTAGAGCATTTGAGATAGCTTTCTACACTGTGAAAAAGACCTGTGGGCAGGCTGGGACATCATTTCAGATTTTTTATTTTCAATTCCCAGCATGTTCTTTTACTAACCTTTTTCTTTTTAATTACATTCTCATTTTATCCAAGCCAACAGCTTCAGAATTACTGTGCTTTTCGTTTCATGCAGTCGGTTTGCAAATAGAGCATGTCTGGGTTCCTCTGTGGCAAAGAGAATAAAAAAAAAAGTTAACTTTGATTCTGTGACAAAATGTCTGTAAAACACAGCAAAACATAGTCATGGTCTCACACACAGTGGCTTTATTAAGCTATCTGATCATGCCTCTGCCCAAACTAAAGCTTTAAAACTCCTTAAAGATATTTACTAGCCCAAAGCAATCAAGGGTAAATGAACTTAATGTATACTTCTAGTGAATAACTAGATGCTCTAGTGAACTTGAGGTTACAAAAGTAGTCCCAGTATTCAATGGTACTAAATTGAGTGACCAATTTTTTATTTCTCACCTCAGGCCTGCAAAACTATTGCATAAAGCAATCATGAGCAGTGTGCACTTTTAACGTGGTATTTGCAATTCAAATGTTTTTCTTCAGTTTTAGTCTGCAGTTGCAAACACCACATTCACCTTTTACTTGTCATGTCCTCGGGGCTTTGTTTTGCCAAATTGTTGGCTCACCACTTTCCATGGTAATTTATAGAACCTGGTTCACTTTGTGTCATCACAGGTTATAAATGAAAATGGAAACAATTTGCTGTTAAGAAATCTTTCTGAAACAAAATGCAAATAACATATTGAAACAACCTAAGGCTATTTTAAAAGAGCAGTGCAATATAATTACAGAGGTTGTATTACTATAAACTTCTTTTTTCTTAATAGTTTCTCTCTCTCTCTGACTCAGAGGATATTCTTCTGTTTATTTAAATTAAAATACTTTCTCTTAGGAACTTTTAATCAATTTCTGTTTTTCCCAGTCAGTTAGCTTTGAGCCTCTGGACTATATTAGGAGTTGGTGGGGGGCGAGGAGATCTTGGAGTTATTCCCAAGGATTGCAAATCCATCTGTACACCAAGCATTGTCCTTACACTGAATAACCTGTTTTTCACATTCATAGACCATTATTTTTAAATATAGCAGAAGTTGTGATTAAGTTATTTAAAATTTAAATGAAATCATAGCAAAGTTTTTTCTATATGCACTTCCTTAACAGGTTCACAAAGTATCACCTTTATCAAATGAATATTTTACATGTAGATCTAAAAAAGGAGTTTCTCATACTCTTAATTGTGAACCACTTCTCTATTTAATAGGTTGAATAATAGTTAGAATTAAATTGGTCAATAGAAGAATCATTATGAGTTTCAAATATGATTTTTTAAAAGCAGGGTTTCTTAATCATAAGTTCATGGATCCCTAGAAATTATCTACAAAACTTGATGTGTACAAATCTATGCTCATTTTTTTGGAAGAGAAAACTGATAGCAGTGTTCATCCAATTAACAAAAGGGTCTGTGACTCTAACACGATTGGGAACTACTTTATAAGGGTAAGAGATAAACCTGAAAAGAGTGAGTATACTCTGAATTTCCGTGTAATAACTATATAATAAAAAGGGCAAAAAATGTCTAAGTCAGCAAGTAAGAAAAGTGCTTTTGTGGGAGAGAGTGGCATACTCCAACAATAAATTGAATATACTCTTGTAATTACCTAGAGAAAAGGAAAACTCAGATATACTATTCATTCTTTCAGAGAACTATTGCCAATACTAAGCTGTTTTTATAGTTAACTCACTTTTATTTTGCCCTCTGTGTTTGTGCTACTGAGTCCATCCCCAGCAAGGGTTCTTCTGCCCAGTGTCACTCGCACCAATAGAACAAGATTGAGGTTCGGTTCAGAAGCAAAGGAAAGCTTTATTCTTTCATCAAAGAACGGAGCGGTGCAAGCTTTCGCTCTAGAGCGCATGCTCTCCCCAGCCGGCAGTCAGTGGGGCTGCTTTAAAGAGTTCTTGTCAGCAGCGGGGAGGGGGCGGAGTTCTCGCAGGGTGGGCGCAGCTGCGCTGCTCGCGGCTTCAGATCACAGTGCAGGCACAGCATCTGCGCAAATGGTCGGCCGTCGCCATCTTGAATTGAGTGTTGCGTGCAGTGCTTTTGCACGTGGCGTGCTGAGTTGAGGAGCGTGACGCAGCAGTTGGTTCTGTGCTGGGAACTCTAATCTCTTGGGTTTGGTGCAAGGCCTCTGCACTCGGCCCCCTACAGGCAAGTGAAACCAGATTAAGCATAAATGAGGTTAGAGCTTATTTTTTCACCTAGATTCCATCTTATTTTTCTCCGGGACCTCGGAGGGCTTTGCTGGTGATACAAGGCGCTATCATTTACTGGGAGAAATACTATAGACCAGAAGTTGAGAGGTTGGTTTAAAAGTTTTTTCTTCCATTGCTTGATTATTTAATATTAGGAGAGCAGGTTGTGATGCTTATTCTAAAAATGGTTTATTAATTAAAAACAAATTTTATTAGTTGTCTGGTTTTGAACGATTAAGATAACCAGGTGACTGAGTGCTAGAAATGTTCCTGTTTAAACTAGTCACACTGCTATCAAGTAATTATGAATTTAATTTTCCTTTGCTTCAGTATTTCTACCTGTGAAACAAATTCAAGCATATATTGTCATTTACTTAACGGAAATGCTAAAAAAAAAAAAGATACTATTTGTAGACACATAAGACTCAGAAGATTGAAATATGTTTTGTATTTCCTAGAAAGTTTAGATTTCCTCACCAGAAAATACATAGCATATAGATCATGCTCTCTGTGGTCTCCATGCTTTATGCTACTCTGTTACCTTGGATTCCAGACCTATACTCTAATCACCAATAACCTGGTGATATAATTTGGGCAAAGGTGGATTTTCCTTTCATAGTCCCCATGTCCATAATAAAATATGCAAGGACACAACATTTCACTTTCAAGCATCAGTCAAGATTGTGCCATGCCCAGCTACCAAATAATATGCCCTAGGCTTTCATATATCACAAAATTACTCAACAATATTTTATCTTTGAGAACACATACATTCCTAACTGTTACCTTATAATGTCATTTCAACAATGACTTTTGACTAATGAACTAAGATATTTTATATTTTAAAGTACTTTATTTAGATAAAATTCGCTTACAGTGAAAAGCATAGATCTTAAACGATCTATGATTCAATGAATTTTCACAAATGTATGCACATAATATAAATACTATCTCAACCCAAATATAGAACATTTCAACCTCTGCAGTAATTTCCCTGTACACACCACGCGCAGAGGTGACTGATGTTCCGATTTCTGTCACTATAGACCAGTTTAGATTGTACGCAAACTTATGTAGGTAATATAACATGTACTGTTTTGTGTCTAGCTTCTTTTCATGTACATATGTTTTTGAAAGTTGTCCTGTTGCCTTTATTAGTAGTTTGTCCCTCTTTTTTTTTTTTTGCGGTACGCGGGCCTCTCACTGATGTGGCCTCTCCCATTGTGGAGCACAGGCTCCGGACGCGCAGGCTCAGCGGCCATGGCTCACGGGCCTAGCCGCTCCGTGGCATGTGGGATCTTCCCGGACTGGGGCACGAGCCCGTGTCCCCTGCATCGGCAGGCGGACTCTCAACCACTGCGCCACCAGGGAAGCCCTGTCCCTCTTTTTTTCATGTTCCTTATTTTTGTACCAAAATATTTATCCACTCTCCTATTGATAGATATTTGGGCTGTTTCCAGTTTTTGACTACTATTAATAAAGCTGTTAGAAACGTTTTGCACAGGTCTTTGTGTGGATATGTTTTCATTTTTCCTGAGTAAATACTCAGGAGCAGAAATGCTCAGTTATAGGGTATATATATGTTTAATTTTATTGAGAAATTTCCAAGCAGTTTTCCAAAGTAGTTATACTATTTTATAATTCCACCAACAATGTTATGGGAATTCCAGTGGTTCCATATCCTCATTAACATTTGAGGTTGTCAGTCCTAATTTTAGCTGTTCTAGTGAGTGTGAAACAATATTATCACTGTGGCTTTAATTTGCAATTTCCTGATGACTGAAGATGCTGAATACTTTTTAATAGGCTTTTTATTTCCTTTGTGGTGTAGTCCTTTCCCCATTAAAAATTTGGGCTATCTTTTGATTAATTTTTAGCTTTTTTTTTTTTTTTTTTTTTTACTGTATTTGGATACTTGCTGGGGTTTGTGTGTGTGTGTGTGTGTGTGTGTCCGCATCTTGACTTGTCATTTTTTAACATATCTTTAGAAGCATAGACTTTTACAATTTTGATATAATCTCAATTTATTATCATTTTGTTTCTTTTAAGGTTAGTGCTTTTTGTGTACTAAGAGTTATTGCTTCCCCTAAGACTGTGAACGTATTCTCCCATGCTTTATAGATTTATAGTTTCAGCTTTTATCTTTAGATCTATAATATGTCTTGAATTAAGTTTTATTATGGATTGAAGTAGCTTGTATTTTGGTCATTTGTTTCATCAATATTTATTGAAAAGACTCTCCTTTCTCCATTGACCATATATGTATTGGTCTATTTCTGGAATCCCTAATCTATCCTATTGATCTGTTTTCCTTTCTTTAGGCCAATGTCACACTATCTTGATTACTGTAAGTTTATAGTAAGTTTTGAAATCAGGCTGTGTAGGTCCTCCAACTTTGTTTTTCTTAAAGTTTTTCTTTTCTTTCTATGTACCTCAAGCCCTTTGGGATATCGTACACATTTTAAATGTATTTTGTAAATTTATATAACAAAACCTGCTGGGATTTTTATCAGGATTGTGTTGACTCTGTAGATGATTTGGGGAGAATTGACATTATTTCAATGTTGATTGCTTCAATCCGTGAACATAGTATATCTCTCCACTTATTTAGGTCTTTATCAGTCTCTTTTAAAAGGTTTTGTAATTTCAGTGTGCAAATATTTTGCAGTTTTTCTTATTGCAGATGACATTGTTTTAAAATTCCATTTTTCAATTATTTGTCACTGGTATACACAAGTACATTTTTTTCTATATTAACTTCTTGTTCTACAACCTTGTTAAATTTGCCTATTAATTTTAGTAGTTTTTCTATAGTTTACTTTGCATTTTATATATAACATATGATCAATTTATATAATTTTTATTTTTGTGAATAAAAACAGTTTAATACTTCCTTTCCAATTGTTATACTTTTAATTTCTTTTTCACACTGACTAGGATTCCTGAACTTGGGGGCCAAACGGTAATATTCAATATGTCACCAATAAATATAATGTTAGCTATAGGTTTTCATAGATGGCCTTTATCAGAAAAGAAGTTCCACTTCCATTTATAGTTTGTGAGTTTTTATCTTGACTTGGCCTTGAATTTTGTCAGTTGCCTTTTCTTTATTATTTCAATTTGATCAAATGTTTTGATTTTTTACAATACTAACCCTACTTAGTTATGATATGTCCTCTGTTTTATATATTTCTGGATTAATTTACTTATATTTTGTTTATAAGTGTTGTATCTACACTCATGGGGAGTATATTTTTTTCTCTATAATGTCTTTTTGTGACATTTTGGGTTAGGCTGGTCTCAAAATAATTTGTTGACTGTTCTCTACTTTCTTTTTTTTGTTTTGTTTTAATTACTTAATTTTTCTTATTAGTCATCCATTTTATACACATCAGTGTATACATGTCAATCCCAATCTCCCAATTCATCACACCACAACCCCCACCCCTTGCCGCTTTACACCCTTGGTGTCCATACGTTTTTTCTCTACTTCTGCGTCTCAGTTTGTGCTCTGCAAACCGGTACATCTGTACCATTTTCTAGGTTCCACATATATGTGTTAATATACGATATTTGTTTTTCTCTTTCTGACTTACTTCACTCTGTATGACAGTCTCTGGATGCATACACGTCTCTACAAATGACCTAATTTCGTTCCTTTTTATGGCTGAGTAATATTCTATTGTATATATGTACCACATCTTCTTTATCCATTCATCTGTCAATGGGCATTTAGGTTGTTTCCATGACCTGGCTATTGTAAATAGTGCTGCAATGAATATCGGAGTGCATGTGTCTTTTTGAATTATAGGTTTCTCAGGGTATATGCCCAGTAGTGGGATTGCTGGATCATGGTTCTTTAAGGAACCTCCATACTGTTCTCCATAGTGGCTGTATCAATTTACATACCCACCAACAGTGCAAGAGGCTTCCCTTTTCTCCACACCCTCTCCAGCATTTGTTGTTTGTAGATTTTCTGATGATGCCCATTCTAACTGGTGTGAGGTGATACCTCATTATAGTTTTGATTTGCATTTCTCTAATAATTGGTGACGTTGAACAGCTTTTCATGTGCTTCTTGGCCATCTGTATGTCTTCTTTGGAGAAATGTCTGTTTAGGTCTTCTGCCCATTTTTGGATTGGGTTGTTTGTTTTTTTAATATTGAGCTGCAGGAGCTGTTTATATATTTTGGAGATTAATCCTTTGTCTGATGATTCATTTGCAAATATTTTCTTCCACTCTGAGGGTTGTCTTTTTGTCTTGTTTATGGTTTCCTTTGCTGTGCACAAGCTTTTAAGTTTCATTAGGTTCCATTTTTAAATTTTTGTTTTTATTTCCATTACTCTCGGAGGTGGATCAAAAAAGATCTTGCTGTGATTTATGTCATAGAGTGTTCTTCCTATGTTTTCCTGTAAGAATTTTATAGTGTCCAGTCTTACATTTAGGTCTTGAATCCATTTTGAGTTTATTTTTGTATGTGGTGTTAGGGAGTGTTCTAATTTCATTCTTTTACACGTAGCTGTCCAGTTTTCCCAGCACCACTTATTGAAGAGGCTGTCTTTTCTACATTGTATATCCTTGCCTCTTTGGCATAGATTAGTTGACCATAGGTGTGTGGATTTATCTCTGGGCTTTTTATCCTGTTCCATTGATGTATATTTCTGTTTTTGTGCCAGTACCACATTGTCTTGATTACTGTAGCTTTGGAGTGTAGTCTGAAGTCAGGGAGTCTGATTCCTCCAGCTCTGTTTTTTTCCCTCAAGATTGCTTTGGCTATTTGGGGTCTTTTGTGTCTCCATACATATTTTAAGATTTTTTGTTGTAGTTCTGTAGAAAATGCCATCTGATCCTGGACTTTTGTATGTTGGAAGATTTTTAATCACAGTTTCAATTTCATTACTTGTGATTAGTCTGTTGATACTTTCTATTCTTTCTAAAAATAAAATTTAATGAGATTCTTCTTTTTCTTCCTTAAATGTTTGATAGACTTTATTAATGAAACCATTTGGGCCTTTAGTTTTCTTTGTGGATGATATTTAATTATGAATTTAATTTCCTTAACATATTTGGGGCTATTCATATTTCTTGTTCATTCTTTATCAGCTTTTTAAGTTGTACCTTTGAAGCAATTTGTTCTTTTCATCTATTTTCTCAAACTTATTGGCATAAAGCTGTTCTATAATATTTGCTTATTTTCCTTTTAATGTCTGTAGGATCTCTGGTCATGGTGCTTCTTTCATTCTAATATTGATAATTAATGTTTTGCCTCTTATCCTCATTTGTTCTAGGAATTTATCAATTTTTTTTTTTTTTTTTTTTTTTTTGGTACGTGGGCCTCTCACTGTTGTGACCTCTCCCATTGTGGAGCACAGGCTTCGGATGCTCAGGCTCAGCGGCCATGGCTCACGGGCCCAGCCGCCCCGCGGCATGTGGGATCTTCCCGGACCGGGGCACGAACCCGTGTCCCCTGCATCGGCAGGCGGACTCTCAACCACTGCGCCACCAAGGAAGCCCTATCCATTTTTTTTATCAATAAAATTTATCAATTTTATTTATCAATCTCTTCAGAGAATCAACTTTTGACTGTTAATTTTCTTTATTGTCTGTTTTTTATTTTTTCAATTTCTGCCCATATCTAAATTGTTTAAAATTTCTATTCACTTAGGGTTTAATTTGCTTGTTTTTTTTTCTAGCTTCTTAAAGTGGAAGCTTACATCACTGATCTTCAGCTTTCCTCCTTTCAAATATAAGCATTTAGGTATAAATTTACCTCTAGAATACCACTTTAGTTGCATCTCATAGTTTTTATATATTGTGCATTTATCATTAAGTTAAAAATGTTTTCTAATTTTCCTAGTGATTTCTTCTTTAACCTGTTAATTACAAGAACTTGCTTAATTTATTTGGAGATTTTAGAGATATTTTAATTGATTTAAATTTAATTCTCTTATGGTCAGAGAACATATTCTGTATTATTTCAATATATTAAAACTCACTGTCAATTTATGATACACTGTATGGTCTATTATGGTGACCATTACATGTGTAATTGAAAAGAATGTTTTCTATAGGTGCTGGGTATAATTTTTCACACATATTAATTAGGTTGAAAATGTTGTTCGAGTGTTCTATATACTTACTAGCCTTTTCCTATCCTATTCTATATCTTTGAAGCTAGCCTTTTTAGATGTACTTTTTATCAGGCAGGGGTTTTAAGAAAATGAAATATGATTATAATAGATGTATATTCCTGTTTAATATTAGTTAGACTTTGATAAAACTTTATTGCAGTTTACTTGTAAGAGAAGCCCTCTATTTTTATGGAGGGCAGATAACACATGGGATGCAGTGCACTGTAATTCAAGGGACGTTGGCTTGAAAATCATGTCTAGGTTAATATCCCAGCTGTGCTACAAAATCCATTCTAGTGCTATTATTCCTTGAATTGGTGGCTTTTCATTTTCAGTGAATTTTTCGTTTAGGAGAGGTATGAGTCAGAGAATCTTACCAGTACCTTTGTTTTCCCTATGTTTTCCTTTTGCCTGAAGTTTCCTTTTAGAGCAATATTCATTAATTCCAATAATATTTGTTGATCTTCGACCATTTCCAGGCACTCTTATCATTGCTTGGATAGATATATCCATGAAACAGGTCAAATTTCTGCATTTCTGGAGATTTTATTCTCATGGGGAGAAACAGTAAATGAGTAGATTACATAGTACGTTAGAAAGTGATAAATGCTATGGGAAACATAGAAGAAGGTAACAGAGTTGGGGTTCTGGGTCTGAGAGTACCAATGACAAATTGTCATATGGGCAGAGACTTGAAGGTAATAAGATAATTAGCCAATTGATTATCTGGAGAAAGAGCCTTTCAGGAAGAGAGGACAATCATTGCAAAGGTCTCAAGGCAAGAGAATGCCTTATGACATATATGGAGAATAATAAGGAGGCGATTTTGGTAGATTAGGGTGAACAAACAAGAGAGTAGTAAGAGACAAGGTCTGGGAGGGGCCAGATCACAGAGGCCTTTGTGAGCCATTTTAAAGACTTCTTTTTTTTTTTTTTTTTGCGGTACGTGGGCCTCTCACTGCTGTGGCCTCTCCGCTGCGGCGCACAGGCTCTGGACGCGCAGGCCCAGCGGCCACGGCTCACAGGCCCAGCCGCTCCGCAGCATGTGGGATTCCCCCGGATGGGGCACGAACCCGTGTCCCCTGCACCGGTAGGTGGACTCTCAACCACTGCGCCACCAGGGAAGCCCAAGGACTTCTTTTTTTATTCCAAGTGAAATGGCTTTTATGGAGAGAAGTGTCACAATTTTACTTTTATTTTAAAAGGATCATTGCAGATGTGTTGATAATAGACTATAGGAGGACAAGAGTTAAAGAGAAAGGTATGTTGGAAGCTATTGCAGTAATGCAGCTGAGCACTAAATTTTGTTCAGACTAGGATGAGTGAATGAAGAAATGGAAATGGTCAGATTCTGAATATATATATATATGTATTTTTTTAAAAGCATCAATTTTATTTATTTATTTATTTTTGGTTGTGTTGGGTCTTCTTTGCTGCATGCAGGCTTTCTCTAGTTGTGGCGAGTGGGGGCTACTCTTCATTGTGGTGAGCGGGCTTTTAATTGTGGTGGCTTCTCTTGTTGCGGAGCACAGGCTTCAGGAGCACAGGCTTCAGTAGTTGTGGCACACGGGCTCAGTAGTTGTGGCTTGCGGGCTCTAGAGCACAAGCTCAGTAGTTGTGGCACATGGGCTTAGTTGCTCTGCGGTATGTGGGATCTTCCTGGACCAGGAACTGAACCCGTGTCCCCTGCATTGGCAGACGGATTCTTAACCACTGCACCACCAGGGAAGTCCCCCTGAATATATTTTGAATACACCATCAAAAAGAGTTTATTGATTTTGTATATGGGCATGAATAAAGGAAATGATTCAAGGATGATGTAGTTTACTAGCTTTAGCAACTGGAAGGACAGAATTAGTATTCAGTGCAATGGAAAATGTATTTCTTTTGGAGGAAGATAGAGAAGATCAGATATCCATATTTGGAAATACTGAATTAGAAATGATGCCTAGTTATCAAGTAGGCATTTGAATATGTGAATCTGGTGTTTGGTAGAGAGGTCTGGGCTGGATATATAAACTTGGATGTTATACGCATATATATCATATTTAGATGGAGGAAGGTAGAGGACTAAGGATGAATTCTTGGGACATTTCAAATTTAAGAGGTCTAGGAGAAGAGGGTAAACTAGCAGAGCACACTGAAAGGGAGTGACAGGAAAAGTAGGAAGAAAAACAAAAGAGTGAGATATCCTGGAAACCAGGTAAAGAAAGCATATCAAATAAAGTCTGATTGGTGGTTTTAGCAACAATGGAGGCTATGTGACTTTTGGTGCAGTGTGTGGTGGGAGGTCGGGTGGGAAATTTGATGAGGAGAGTTTTGCTGCAAAGGGAATTTAGGAAATGGGACAGTACTTTAGGAATTTTTTTCTATTAAGGTGGGAGAAATTAGAAGCAATCTTAAAGATTTGCACCTGTTCTTTTTATTTATTTATTATTTGGTCGTGCCTGCTTCATTCCCAAAAGTCTTTGAGGTGGGTTACAAAAAACAAAACACTCAAATTCAAAAGAGTAAAACAAAATAAAATGGGAGGAATTTAGTAATTTTACCTTTTCAAGCCTTGAAATGTATGCCTACTAGGAAAAAGAGTAGGCATTCTTTATATTTTAAAAGAGGAACAAACATAGTTATTATTTGTCTAGGTGGACAGAATAACTCACAATGTAATGACTTGGTTGCTGAGTTGTGTTTTGTGTTTTGATTTGTTTTGTTTTTAACCATGAGACAAATACATCATGGAATCCTATGCCTGGTTTGTGAATCATTTTTTTCTTACTGACATTAGTAGTACATAAGTTTGTTATCTGTTTTGTTTGGCTGCTCCCAAAATCTTTTTTGTTTTTTTGATAGTTAATTATTTTACTTTGAATTTATTTTTCTTACTGTTTTTATTTATTTATTTATTTTAATAGACCTTTATTGGAATATAATTACTTCATAATACTGTGTTAGTTTCTGTTGTACAACAAAGTGAATCAACCATATGCATACACACATCTCCATATACCCTCCCTCTTGAGCCTCCCTCCCACCCTCCTTAGCAGCCCTATTGGTCATCGCAAAGCACCAAACTGATCTCCCTGTGCTATGCTGCTGCTTCCCACTAGCTATCTTACATTTTGTAGTGTATATATGTCACTGCTACTCTCACTTTGCCCCAGCTTCCCCCTCCCCCTCCGTGTCTTCAAGTCCATTCTATATGTCTTTGTCTTTATTCTGCCCTGCCACTAGGTTCATGTGTACCATTTTTTTTGTTAGATTCCATACATATGCGTTAGCATGCGGTATTTGTTTTTCACTTTCTGACTTACTTCACTCTGTATGACAAGACTTAAGGTCCATCCACCTTGCTACAAATAACTCAATTTCATTTCTTTTTATGGCTGAGTAATATTCCACTGTATATATGTGCCACATCTTCTTTACCCATTCATCTGTTGATGCACATTTAGGTTGGCTCCATGTCCTGGCTATTGTAGACAGTGCTGCAATGAACATTGTGGTACATGTCTCTTACTGAATTATGCTTTTCTCAGGGTATATGCCCAGTAGTGGGATTGCTGGGTCATATGGTAATTCTATTTTTAGTTTTTTAAGGAAGCTCCATATTGTTCTCCATAGTGGCTGTATCAATTTACATTCCCACCAACAGTGCAGGAGGGTTCCCTTTTCACCACACCCTTTCCAGCATTGATTGTTTCTAGATTTTTTGATAATGGCCATTCTGACTGGTGTGAGGTGATATCTCATTTTAGTTTTGATTTGCATTTCTGTAATAATTAGTGATGTTGAACATCTTTTCATGTGCCTCTTGGCCCTCTGTATGTCTTCCTTGGTAAAATGTCTATTTAGGTCTTCCGCCCACTTTTAATTGTATTGTTTGTTTTTTTGATATTGAGCTCCATGAGCTATTTGTATATTTTGGAGATTAATCCTTTGTCCGTTGTTTCATTTGCAAATATTTGCTCCCATGCTGAGGTTTGTCTTTTTGTCTTGTTTATGGTTTCCTTTGCTGTGCAAAAGCTTTTAAATTTCATTAGGTTGCATTTGTTTATTTTTGTTTTTATTTTCATTACTCTCAGAGGTGGTTCAAAAAAATCTTGATGTGGTTTATGTCAAAGCATGTTTTTCCTATGTTTTCCTCTAAGAGTTTTATAGTGTCTGGCCTTACATTTAGGTCTTTAATCCATTTGGAGTTTATTTTTGTGTTTGGTGTTAGGGAGAGTTCTAATTTCATTGTTTTACATATAGCTGTCCAATTTTCCCAGCACCACTTATTGAAGAGGCTGTCTTTTCTCCATTTTATGTTCTTGCCTCTTTTGTCATAAATTAGGTGACCATATGTGTGTGGGTTTATCTCTGGGCTTTCTATCCCGTTGCATTGATCTATATTTCCGTTTTTGTGCCAGTACGTTACTGTCTTGATTACTGTAGCTTTGTAGTATAATTTGAAGACAGGGAGCCCAATTCCTCCAGCTCCATGTTTCTTTCTCAAGATTGCATTGGCTATTCGGGGTCTTTTGTATTTCCATATGAATTGTAATATTTTTTGTTCTAGTTCTGCGAAAAATGACATTGGTAATTTGATAGGGATTACATTGAATATGTAGATGGCTTGGGGTAGTATAGTCATTTTCACAATATTGATTCTTTCAATCCAAGAACATGGTCTGTTTCTCCATCTGTTTATGTCATCTTTGATTTCTTTCATCAGTGTTTTATACTTTTCCGACTACAAGGCTTTCACCTCCTTAGGCAGGTTTATTCCTAGGTATTTTATTCTTTTTGTTGCAATGGTAAATGGGAGTGTTTCCTTAATTTCTCTGTCTGATTTTTTGTTGTTGGTGTATAGGAATGCCAGAGATTTCTGTGCATTAATTTTATATCCTGCAACCTTACCTAATTTACTGATTAGCCCTAGTAGTTTTCTGGTGGCATCTTTAGGATTTACTATGTATAGTATTGTATCATCTGCAAACAGTGACAGTTTTACTTCTTTTCCAATTTGGATTCTTTTTGTTTCTTTTTCTTCTCTGATTGTAGTAGCTAGGACTTCCAAAACTATGTTGAATAAGAGTGGTGAAAGTGGACATCGTTGTCTTGTTCCTGATCTTAGAGGAAATGCTTTCAGTTTTTCACCATTGAGTATGATGTTTGCTGTGGGCTTGTCGTATATGGCCTTTATTATACTGAGGTAGGTTCCCTCTGTGTGCACTTTCTGGAGAGTTTTTATCATAAATGGGTGTTGAATTTTGTCAAAAGCTTTTTCTGCATCTATTGAGATGATCATATGGTTTTTATTCCTTAATTTATTAATGTGGTGTAGTGACATTGATTGATTTGCATATATTGAGGAATCCTTGCATCCCTGGGATAAATCCCACTTGATTATGGTGTATGATCCTTTTAATATGCTGATGGATTCTCTTTGCTAGTATTTTGTTCAGGATTTTTGCATCTATGGTCATCAGGGATATTGGTCTATAATTTTCTTTTTTTGTGTTATCTTTTTCTGGTTTGGTATCAGGGTGATGGTGGCTTCATAGAATGAATTTGGGAGTGTTCCTCCCTCTGCAATTTTTTGGAAGAGTTTGAGAAAGATCAGTGTTAGCTCTTCTCTAAGTACTTGGTAGAATTCGCCTGTGAAACCATCTGGTCCTGGACTTTTGTTTGCTGGAAGATTTTAAATTACAGTTTCAATATTATTAGTTGTGATAGGTCTGTTTATATTTCCTAATTCTTCCTTGTTCAGTCTTGGGAAATTGTACTTTTCCAAGAATTTCTCCATTTCTTCGTGGTTGTCCATTTTATTGGCATATGGTTGTTTGTAGTAGTGTCTTATAATCCTTTATATTTCTGCAGTGTCAGTTGTAATTTCTCCTTTTTCATTTGTACTTTTATTGATTTGCATCCTCTCCCTTTTTTCCTTGATGAGTCTAGCCAAGGGTTTGTGTATTTTGTTTATCTTCTCAAAGAACCAGCTTTTAGTTTTATTGATCTTTGCTATTGTTTTCTTCATTTCTGTTTCATTAATTTCTGCTCTGATGTTTATGATTTCTTTCCTTCTACTGACTTTGGGTTTTCTTTGTTCTTGTATCTCTAGTTGCTTTAGATGTAGGGTTAGATTATTTATTTGAGATTTTTCTTATTTCTCGAGGTGAGATTGAATTGCTATAAACTTCCCTGTTAGAACTGCTTTTGCTGTGTCCCATAGGTTTGGGTTGGCATGTTTTCGTTGTCATTTGTTTCCAGGTATTTTTTTAATTTCTTCTTTGATTTCTTAAGTGATCTCTTGGTTATTCAGTAGCACACTGTATAGCCTCTGTGTATTTGTGTTTTTTGCAGTTTTTTTCCTGTAATTGATTTCCAATCTCATAGTGTTGCGGTCACAAAAGATGCTTTATATGTTTTCAGTTTTCTTAAATTTACTGAAGCTTGATTTGTGACCCAAGATATGGTCTATTCTGGGGAATGTTCTGTGTACACTTGAGAAGAAAGTGTATTCTGTTGTGTTTGGATGGAATGTCCTATAAATATCCATTAAGTCCATCTTGTCTAATGTGTCCATTAAAGCTTGTGTTTCCTTATTTATTTTCATTTTGGATGATCTGTCCATTGGTGAAAGTGGGGTGTTAAAGTCCCCTACTATGATTGTGTTACTGTTGACTTCCCCTTTTTTAGCTGTTAGCATTTGCCTTATGTATTGAGGTGCTCCTATGTTGGGTGCACAAATATTTACAATTGTTATATCTTCTTCTTGGATTGATCCCTTGATCATTATGTAGGGTCCTCTTTGTCTCTTGTAATAGTCTTTATATTAAAGTCTATTTTGTCTGATATGAGAATTGCTACTCCTGCTTTCTTTTGATTTCTATTTGCATGGAATATCTTTTTCCATCCTTTCACTTTCAGTCTGTATGTGTCCCTAGGTTTGAAGTGGGTCTTTTGTAGACGGCATAGATATGGGTCTTGTGGCCTCTCCCATTGCGGAGCATAGGCTCCGGACGTGCAGGCTCAGCGACCATGGCTCACGGGCTTAGCCGCTCCACGGCACGTGGGGTCTTCCCGGACTGGGGCACAAACCCATGTCCCCTGCATCAGCAAGCAGACTCTCAACCACTGCACCACCAGGGAAGCCCTGGTCTTGTTTTTGTATCCATTCAGCCAGTCTATCTTTTGGTTGGGACATGTAATCCATTTATATTCAAGGTTATTATTGATGTGTATGTTCCTATTACTATTTTCTTAATTATTTTGGGATTGTTTCTGTGGTTCTTTTTCTTCTCTTGTGTTTCCTGCCTAGAGAAGTTTCTTTAGCATTTGTTGTAAAGCTGGTTTGGTGGTGTTGAATTCTCTTAGCTTTTGCTTGTCTGAAAAGCTTTTGATTTCTCTCTTGAATCTGAATGAGATCCTTGCTGGGTAGAGCTATTTTGGTCGTAGGTTTTTCTCTTTCATCACTTAAAATTTATGCTGTCACTCACTTCTGGCCTGCAGAGTTTGTGCTGAAAAATCAGCTGCTAACATTATGGGGATTCCTTTTATTTTATTTTTGTTTTTCTCTTGCTGCTTTTAATATTTTTTCTTTGAATTTAATTTTTGTTAGTTTGATTAATATGTGTGTTTGTGTGTTTTTCCTAGGGTTTATCCTGTATGGGATTCTCTGTGCTTCCTGGACTTTGGTGACTCTTTCCTTTCCCATTAGGTAAGTTTTCCAGTATAATCTCTTCAAATATTTTCTCAGACCCTTTCTTTTTCTCTTTTTCTTCTGGGACCAGTATAATTCGAATGTTGGTGCATTTAGTGTTGTCCCAGAGGTCTCAGATGGTCGTCAGTTCTTTTCATTCTTTTTTCTTTATTCTGCTCCTTGGCAGTTATTTCCACCTTTTTGTCTTTCAGGTCACTTATTCATTCTTCTGTCCCAGTTATTCTGTTATTGATTCCTTCCAGTGTATTTTTCATTTCAGTTATTGTGTTGTTCATCTCTGTTTATTTGTTCTTTAGTTCTTCTAGGTCTTTGTTAATCATTTCTTGTATTTTCTCAATCCTTGCCTCCATTCTATTTCTGAGATTCTGGATTATTTTTATGATTATTACTCTGAATTGTTTTTCAGGTATTTTGCCTATTTCCTCTTCATTTAATTGGTCTTGTAGACTTCTACCTTGCTCTTTCATCTGTGACATATTTTTTTCTGTCTCTTTTTTTTTTATGAGTGGGATTGTGTTCCCCTCTTACTGGTTGTTGTTTGGCCCCATGCTTCCAATACTGAAACTTGTAGGATATTGGGTAGAGCTGGGTCTTTGTGCTGAGATAAAGGCCTCCGGGAGACCTCACTCCGATGAATATTCCCTGGCGTCTGAGGTTCTCTGTTAGTCCAGTGGTTCAGACTCAGAGCTCCTACCACAGAAGCTTCGGTCCAACCCCCAGCTCGTGTACCATGATCCCACAAGCTGCACGGGTGTCAAAAAAAAAAAAGGTAACAATAACAAAGTGAAAAATAAAATTATACTGAGAAACTAACAGATATGTTCGAAAGAATATAAAAATAAAAATATAGATGAAACAACAACTGGAAGATAAAACAGAACCACAATAGTAAAAAAGAGGAGAAAAAGAAATGGTGGAAAAAATCCTTGGTTTTAGAGGGTGGGGCATAAGCAGGGGCAGTTTTGGGGCAGTGGGCAGGGCCTAGTCTTAGGACCCACAAGATTGGAAAAGGCTGTGGGAGGTGTGGGGAGTGGGGCTGAGGTTCAACA
>NC_138178.1:124284461-124303180 GCF_964165515.1 Mesoplodon bidens
TCTTCCTCTTTTTGTTTCTCCTGTTGTGGTTTGATGGTTTTCTTTTGTAGTATGCTTGGATTCCTTTCTTTTTGGTTTTTGTGTGTCTATTGTTGGTTTCTGATTTGTGGTTAGAATGGGGTTCACATATGTTGATCCATAATTATCTCTACTTGACTTAAACTGAGAGTCATTTAAGTTCAAACGCATTCTAGAAGATCTCCATTTTTTGCTTCCCTTCTCCACATCTTGTGTTTTTTAAAAAATTAATTAATTAATTAATTTTTGGCTCTGTTGGGTCTTTGTTGCTGTGCACAGGCTTTCTCTAGTTGCGGTGAGTGGGGGCTACTCTTTGTTGTGGTGCACAGGCTTCTCATTGTCATGGCTTCTCTTGCTGTGGAGCATGGGCTCTAGGCATGCAGGCCTCTGTAGTTGTGGCACAGGGGCTTAGTTGCTCCGCGGCATGTGGGATCTTCCCAGGCCAGGGCTTGAACCCGTGTCCCTTGCATTGGCAGGCAGATTCTTAACCACTGCACCATCAGGGAAGCCCCACATTTTGTGTTTTTGATGTCATATTTTATATATTCATCCTCATCCCTTTGTTTTTTATTGTAGTTCCAGTTGCTATTACAATTTTCTTTCAATCTAGGTACTGACTTATTTAAGTCGTCTTGAATCCTTACTATATATTTGTCTTTCCAATTGGGATTTTCCCTTTCCTATAAATTCTTACTTCTTTTCCATTTAGAGAAGACCTTTCAACATTTCTTTCAGGGTAGGTTTAGTATTGCTGAATTCTTTCAGTTTTTGCTTGCATGAGAAGTTCTTTATCTCCCTTCTATTCTAAATGATTATCTTGCTAGGTAGAGTATCCTAAATTGCAGGATTTTCATTTCTGTACTTTGAGCATATCATGCCACTCCCTTCTGTTCTGCAAAGTTTCTGCAGAGAAATCAGCTGATAGCCTTATGGGGATTCCCTTGTATATGACTTTGTTTTTCTCTTGCTGCCTTTAGAATTCTCTCTTTATCCTTAACTTTTGCCTTTTTAAATTATGATATGTCTTGTGGGTTGGTTGGCTTCATTTTATTTGGGACCCTTTGTGCTTCCTGTACCTTGATATTTGTTTCCTTCTTTAGGTTTGGGAAGTTTTCAGCCATAATTTCTTCAAATACGTTTTCAATACTCTTCTGTCTCTCTTCTCCTTCTGGAGCCCCTATCTTCTAGATCACTTGTGTGTTCTTCTGTGTCATTTAGTCTGGTATTCATTGCTTCTAGACTACTTTTTATTTCTATTTCACATATTGAATTATTTATTTTTGATTGCATCTTCTTTATATTTTCTAGTTCCTTGTTAAATGATCGTGTTTAGATCAATTCTCTTCCTTAATTCAGTTAGCATTTTTATTACCAACATTTTGAATTCTTTGTCCAGTAAATTGTTTATTTCTGTTTCATTATTTATTTTTTCAGGGATTTTCTCTTGCTTTTTCAATTGAGAGCAGTTCCTCTGCCTTTTTATTTTACTTAACTTTCTCTGTCTATATGAGTTTAGGTGAAACAGTTATCTGTTGTGGTCTTGAAGGGAAGTTCTTTTGTGGGAAGTTCTTTTGCCCAGTGCCTTTGGTGGGAAGGCTGAATTTGATGTGAATGCCTATCACATCTTTCCTCAGGGTGTGCTGGCTGCTATCACCTTGTTAGGGGGTGTAGCTGGTGATGAAGGAGCTAGAGCCTGTGCAGAGTTTGAGGCAAGTCCTCCTCTGCTCTGTGACCATCAGTGCCTTGCCTGAGGTATGGTCTGCTCCTAAGTTGCTGGAGCAGAAGCCCCTGAGGGTTGGGCTTGAGCTGGCTCTGTTCCCTTTAAGTATGTGTTCTTCCTTCTCCCTTCACTGGGGCCTCAGCCCCAAAGGAGGGGACTGCTGAAGCAAGTGGGGCTCATGCAGTTACAGAAATTCAGTGTGCTACCTGTGCAGGCTTCTGTGGCTCTGCTTAGACACAGCCTACGGTTTCATTTTTTCACTTTCACTTGTCGTAGCTATCCCAGATCTAGTGATAATCTGTGGTATGGAGTGGGTGGGACTAGAGCATTCGTTCACCTTGAGCTGGGGGCATAGTTAAGGGATTTCAGGAGTTCTGGTAGCCATGCTGCCATCAGAAGTCTGGGCTGCTTCTGGGGAACTGTTTGAATAAGGGCCAGCAATGGCCACTACTGCCCTACTTGGTCTATGCCTTGGGCCCCTGGATCACTTCTGTGTCCCTAGATCGAGTCTTTTCCCAAGTCCTGGTCACCTTAGATCCAGTGCCAAGTTGTGGCATGGAGAGAGGGGCCCACGGCACTCTCTCAACTCAGACTGGGGAGTATGGTGAGGCAGCAGCCGCTAAGGCAGGCCTCTCCTCCCTGCTTGGGAGGAGCACCTGTGCACTCCTCACAAGTGGAGTCTAGGCTTCTCTAGCCTTTCTGTCTGTACCAGCAGTTTTCCAAGCAGCCAAGGGAGCTTTTCTCCTACGCATAGGACCCCAGGACTGGAACACCCAGTCTGTGGCTCAACCCACTCACTCACCAGGGTGAATATCCCCCCATGTGATCTTCCTTTTCCTCTTAGTCCCCTCCCAGGGGCACAGGTCCTGTCCCAATGCTTTTCTTCCCATCCTACCTGATTACGTATGTATCTTCTTACAGCCTTGGTTGTGTGGGAGTCCTTCTGCCAGTTTCTAGTTAGTTTTGCATGAGAATTGCCCTACATGTGGATGTAATTTTGATGTATTCATGGATGGAGGTGAACTCTGCATCCTTTACTCTGCCATCTTGATCTCCTTCCTGAATGCTTCTTTTATAAATATGCTCTCATTGTCTTAATCTTGATGTTTTCTCCCCCTGTGGTAGTTGCTCTTGAGGGTATCCCCTTGTGGTATTTATGGTTTTGACTTTTCATGTTTTTTGAAGTCAGAGGTACTCACTTTTCTTTTTTTTAATTTATTTTGGCTGCGTTGGGTCTTCATTGCTGCCCATGGTCTTTCTCTAGTTGCATTGAGCGGGAGCTACTCTTTGTTGCAGTGTTCAGGCTTTTCATTGCAGTGGCTTCTCTTGTTGTGCAGCACGGGCTCTAGACACATGGACTCTGTAGTTTGTGGCAGGTGGGCTCTAGAGTGCTGGCTCAGTAGATGTGGCATGTAGGCTCAGTAGTTGTGGCTTGCAGGCTCTAGAGTGCAGGCTCAGTAGTTGTAGCACATGGGCTTAGTTGCTCTGTGGCATGTGGGATCTTCCTGGAACAGGACTCAAACTTGTGTTCCCTGCATTGGCAGGCGGATTCTTAACCACTGCACCACCAGAGAAGTCCCGAGGTACTCAGTTTTGACTAGAAGCCAAAAAAAGAACGAGTCCATTTCATGTCTATACTCCCTTTGGTCATATATCCCAAGTTTCTATATATTTAGAATCAATTTCTTTTTAACTTTCCTTCTTTCCCCAAGATTTGATGAATACACTCATTTCAGCTAGTTACTTTCTGGAAACAGAAAAATGTTTAGCGTAGCTTTATTTTCCACAGTTTACTCATTTATTCACACTCTTTCTCTAAGACTACTGTATTAAAATTCTTAGTTCAATAAACATCACCACAAGAATTCTTCCTAGAGATTTAAAAATGCATTGAAGAGATGGAATTGTTGTAAACAGGAATTCTGTTACCTACATATTGTCAACTCTTTTTTTTTTTTGTGGTATGCGGGCCTCTCACTGTTATGGCCTCTCCCGCTGTGGAGCACAGGCTCCGGATGCGCAGGCCCAGAGGCCACGGCGCCCGGGCCCAGCTGCTCCGCAGCATGTGGGATCTTCCCGGACTGGGGCACGAACCTGCGTCCCCCGCACCAGCAGGCGGACTCCCAACCACTGCGCCACCAGGGAAGCCCTATCAACTCTTTTATGGAACCACTTATTTATATATCAGAAACATAAGCACATCCAACACAGCAAAGAATACTTTCTGTTAGACTTGGAATTTGGTATATTAATCCTAGGGAGTCCTAGGAAAGAAATGTGCAGGGCTGAAATATAAAAGCATGTTTAGTGCCCGGGGCGGGGGTGGGGTGGCGGAAGGAGTCATCTGGACCATGATTTACCCATCTTCATTTTCTGAATTCAACCCCTACAACTAGCTATTGTAGTGAAGAGAACAAATGAGAGCAAATTAACTTTCATTTTCCAGCACGGGGAGATGGGAGATACTCAGGAGTAAATCAATCACTCTGCCACTCACTGCACTGATAGCATTCATCCGCATGAGCAAACTTCTGTGTGGGCAACCCCAGTGAAATTTATTTCTCAGAGCAGGTTTACTGCCTGCATTCAGGGTGTCTCATCTTTCTGGAAATCAGGATAAATTGTGTCTCAGTAATAACATTGTAGCAAGCTATTCTTTACTGTGAGGATCCAGTAATGACTATGTCTTATATTTGCATTAATTCTGACAAGAAGTACTGGTGCTTGCTGATCTGTAAATTTGTAAATGGCAAACAGCAGCAAAGGTCAACACAGCAATAATATTAATAGTTTTAGAAAAAGGTTGAGAGACTCAGAGATTCCAGATGATAGCTTGGGTGAGAGGGAAATTCAGTGAATGTTTTTGTCATCTATTATTTCACTCTTTCTTTTATAAGGTAATTATAGTACCATAGCAAAGGAAACATGAGGTCATAAAGATCAATAATACGGAATTTAGTCAAATTTAGGTAACATTTTCTCCGGAATCTATTTTACAAAAACACTGGAAAATATGGTGAGAAGATGGAGATCCTTGGATATTATAGTCTATAGCTACAGCACATACTTGGAATTTTTTGAAGGTTAAGGACAGCTCAGTAACACTTTATACTCTCCTTTGTAATATATTCCTAACTAAGTGGAAAACTCAGAGTTAGAAAAGCATGTTTAAATAGAATGAGATACTGTCACCTTGATTCTTTTGGTTTCTAATGGGGGAAATGTGTTCCACATCATAGTAGATTCACATTTTGTGTGAAATCTTTCCCGATGCTTCTAGAATGATCTTGAATAGCTTAAATGTGTAGCTCATCCAGACTGGAAATGCCACAAGGCAATTAATTAACCAATAGTCATGTGTGGTTTCACTAATACAGATATCCATCTTGAATAAAACCTGGATAAGTTCTTTAGTTTAGGCATCTTGAAGACCACAGAAGAATGGATGTAGAATAACTGAATCTACTGCATGGGAAGAGAACTTAAGTGCAGTTTGCTCTGTAGTTATGTGGTATTATATCCAGCCAAATATAAATGATATTGAGAGCTCTGGTGTAAAACCTGCTAATGTTTCTCACATGGTGAAAATTCTAAAGCAGAAGAGAATAGTTTGCTCTTACTGTGTATGGACTCCCTTCTTGTTTTGTTGTTTCAAGTCTTCTAGGCCCTATGATGATCTAAGCCAAGATTTTGCTCGCATTAGAACCATTACTATTCTTTGCAATAGAATGTCTTTAATCACAGAATCTTTATCAATTAGATTCCAAAGGAAGTTTGCTCCCACTGATGAATTGGTACAAGTGCTCTCAGATAACTTCTCTGTTTGTGGTGCTGCATCTCTTCAAATTTTTGATATCTGCATCTCTCAATTTTTCATGTTGTGTCCTAAGTTATTCCTGATATGGCAGTTGAAGAGGTTGTAGTCAGTCCTTTTGATGAGGAGAGTTATTTCCTGAATGGGGTCTCAGCCAAAGCAGAGCTTGTATTGGGACAAAGGGCCACACCAGCTGCTCTGTGACACAGTTCAATATCTTTTCTAGCTAAAATGGCTTATGGTTTTCCTTTTGAATTATTTCACATCCAATGAGACATGAGGCTTGCAGACATAGACTGAGGATGAAAGCAGGCAAACATGCATCTATTTATTTAGACAGTTGCAACTGCTAACATACCTGATGTTATAAAGAGCAAGAGAATTATAAGGTATGGCATCTGTGGGGAAGAGACTTCTTTTCTCAGCAGATACACTGTAATAGAGTGAATTATCACCCCAAATTCTTCACCTCTCCTTATATCCGTGCACTTTGCTATGTAAATGGAAGTTCTTCTACTACTGGCAAGTGACTTTGCCACCGTTATGTGAAGAGTTTCCCTTAGATAGCTGTTGTCCTTCAGCAAGGGCGCTAGAATGAACATACTTAGTGCAGACCTGACCCCAACCTACAGAGAATAGCTAAGTCCAGTGGAACCTGCAGGATGAAGCTGAGGTACCCAGCCCAGGGTCAGCTGAACTCCCAACATTTGACCATCAGTCATGTGAGTGAAAAGAAATGGTGGCTGTTTTAAGGTAATAGTTCTGAACCAGGTATGATTTTGCCCCCTCCAGGGATATTTAGTGATGTCTGGGAACATCTTTTGTTGTCACAACTTGAGGGATGCTACTGGCAACTAGTGGGTAGAAGCCAAAAATGCTGATAAATATCCTACAATGCACAGGACAGCCCCCTATTATGAAGAATTATCTGGCCCCAAAATGTCAATAGTGCTGCTATAAAGAAATTATATTTTAAGGTAATAGCTAATTAATACACCCACATCAGCTCTCTTCTACTAGATGCTCCCTGACCCTCACAAAAAAAGAGCCAAAATTGGTCAGAGCCCAGAATCATTAATGCACTAAGGCTTACTAGTGAGCAGAATTTTACACCTTTAAGGCATGACTATTCTGTGTGTTATCTTGTGTTTTTTGTCACAATACTAAGTACACCTAGGCAGAACCTATGTCTTTGGGGGTAAATCCAACTATCTCCCTCTCTTTTTCTTCTTTTATTCTTCTAGGATCTCTTCTGAATTCTTTGCTCACTTATGTTCTCTGTTTTTAGATGATCCTGAACTTGCCTCCAGGCCCCATGATATAGGTTAGGTTCAATTAAACATGAAGGCTTTCTGCTACTTGCTCAGCTGTAAATTCAATGGTATTTTGATTTCCATTCTGCTGTTTTCTTTAGTACATAGGGCTTCCCCAGGAACCCTGCAGGGAAGAAGATATTTGACATAACAAGATGCAGGCATTTCTTGGTCCCAAGTGGTAATAATCAGGTAGCACTAAAACCTGTCCCTGAGATCCTTACAGGCTCAGAGTTGTTAATTTGTATGGTAAAAATGCTAAATTCTATAGAAGTTCAAAGAAGGAGGTGTGAAAATCACTGAGAAAGATTTCATGGAGAAAATAAGAAACATTAAGCAACTATCTGTTGAACCGATTTCAAATAGGTACACTTGGCTTTTAAGTGTTCAATGCCTTTCAAAATGTAGCCTCAACATTTTTTCTACCTTAGCCTTATCTACCATAGTCTTGTTTTGTCCTCCACATGGTAAAGAAACCAGGTGACTCACTGCCCTCCAAGTAAGCTGTTGTATGTGCTCTTCTTTCTGTATCTAACTCATTCCCCTGTATTTATAGACCCCTTTACACTTTAGCGTTTGTGACTGATCTCTAATGCTACCTTCTTGGTCTTTTCTGTGTTGGTTTTATTTCCTTTGATCTTATTAGAATTGTGATTTGTATTTCTTAGTGTGTCCAAATTCTTGACAGATATTAATCTTTGGGATTCAGGAGTAAGAAATTGAAAATCCTAGAATTCTTGAGAATTCCTGAAGTCCTAAGTTATTCTTAAAATACTTCATATATACTTTTTATGTTATTATGGATTTCTTAAAAAGTTGTAAAGTAAATAGTAAATATTGATTTAGGAGTATTTACAAGGATAATAGTGTATAGTAAATATTCAAATGCTGGAAAATGCCAGCCAACATTATTGGGTAGTGTTCAAATAGTGTAATGTTTGGGTCTCTAAGTAATATTAACAGCACACTGAGAATCACCTGTCAAAACTGCCAATTTAAGCTATTATTTTGCTTCCATTATCTGTTATTTTTGGAATTTCACTCATAGGATTTGTTTACAGTATAATATGCATGTAAACATATTGATATTTATTTTATTTGAAAGAATGACTGACCATTAGCACTAGACAAGACCACGAATACATATACACTTATAACAAGGCAACAGCTACAAGCAAGACAGACTGAACAGTGTTTTCTCTCTTGCGTTCAACTTGATTTCAGTGCTTCCTTCTCACCAATAGTATCTCTATGTTAACTTTTTAACTTTAATTTTCTCAGGAGAATTATAACAATTTTTTATCTTTTACCTGATTTCTTTTTTTTTAAAGTTTATCTTTCTGGATAACTTTATTTTTAATTAATTTATTTCATTTATTTATTTTTGGCTGCATTGGGTCTTCGTTGCTACATGAGGGCTTTCTCTACTTGTGGCGAGTGGTGGCTACTCTTCGTTGTGGTGAGCAGGCTTCTCATTGCAGTGGCTTCTCTTGTTGCGGAGCACGGGCTCTAGGCACGGGGGCTTCAGTAGTTGTAGCACGTGGGCTCAGTAGTTGTGGCTCACGGGCTTAGTTGCTCCGCGGCATGTGGGATCTTCCCGGATCAGGGCTCGAGCCCATGTCTCCTGCATTGGAAGGCGGATTTTTAACCACTGCACCACCAGGGAAGCCCCAACCTTTCTGATTTCTTAACTGATTTTTTTTGGGGGGTGGATTTGGCAAAACATAAGTTTCCCAAGAAATGCCAGGAAAGAATTCCAGCATGGAATACTAGTGCCTCTCAACTTACACAGCCTGTCTCTTATATGCATATTCAGACTTTTACATGATACAAGTCTGCTGTAGGTTTTGTAAAGAGGAACAGTATGCTAAATGTAGGTCTTTATTAACATTAATCTGAGAACTGAGAAATGTCATATTGCAGGTGGTAGGGAAAAAGATGGGAGTAAATTATAATTATAATTATAAATTATAGAATGCTAATGCAGTAATCCATGTATGAAGAAAGCTGGCTTACAACAGGAGAAGCAGGAATAGAGAAATGATTTGATAGTGACTTGATAAAGACAATAGAGCAGAGGGAATGGTCTAAGATCTGAGATATTAAGTTTGGGGACTAACAGAGTTACAGGGTAGTAATAGAAACAGGGAATTTGAGAAAAGAAACTAACCCCTAGGAAGCACTGGCTAACATGCCAGGAACTGTTCTACTCACTTTCATATATTATTTATATTAGTCAAAAAGATACATACACTCCAGTGTCCATAGCAGCACTATTTACCATAGCCAGGACATGGGAGCAACCTAAATGTCCATCAACAGGAATGGATAAAGAAGATGTGATACATATATATAATGGAATATTACTCGGCCATAAAAAGGAAAGAAATTGGGTCATTTATAGAGACGTGGATGGACCTAGGGACTGTCATACAGAGTGAAGTAAATCAGAAAGAGAAAAACAAATATCGTATATTAACGCATACATGTGGAATCTAGAAAAATGGTACAGATGATCCTATTTGCAAAGCAGAAATAGAGATATAGAATTAGAGAACAAATGTATGGATACCAAGGGTGAAGGGGGAGGTGGAAGGAATTGGGAGATTGGGATTGACACATATACACTATTGATACTATGTATAAAATAGATAACTAATGAGAACATACTGTATAGCACAGGGAACTCTACTTAATGTACTATGGAGATCTGAATGAGAAGGAAGTAACACAACATTGTAAAGCAACTATACTCCAATAAAAATTAATTAAAAAATAAAATAAATTAGAAGTAGAGTCAATTCAAAGAGGGAAGGCAATTATGTTTGCAAATAGTATCTAGAGTTTGGAGAAGATGGACCAGTCATTGATGTTGTCCAATTGGCAATTGGAAATATAGTATTTGATTTTAGGTAAAAGTCAGGGTCGGTTACATAGATGTGTTTTTGAGGAATAAAAATAAAGATGGTGTTTGCAGCTGTGAAAAATCAACATGGGCCTCCTTGAGCTGGTCTAAATCTTATCACCATTTAGAATAGAATATTAAGTATCATAACCTGAAAGGAAGTAGAGAAATTATGCCTTTCCATCATTATGATTGGTACGTGTTGGAAAAATGCCAGGATATGTTTAACTATTTTCCTTCTGTGTTCGGATACATAACAGAACTTATTAATTATAAAAGAAACTTTTGAAATGTAAGCTGTAATGATTTTGTTAGGGTCTTCTGGACCTACTATGCTGACATAATGACCCTTAGCCTTCAATTCGAATGAGCAAGTGACTTTTGGGAATTTTAAAAATTAACACCATGGATGATTTGTTATTAGACTCAAGGAATGGGCAGCAGGTATGGTTTTAGGCTTAAATATCAAGCTCCATTGCTATTCTCCATTCTTTTTCATTCTGTGTATGATCAAGTAATTCACTTTGGGCACTAAAAGAAGTCAGAGGAAGAATAATGATCCGAACTCTCTGACCCCAGGGGTTTTCCCCAATGACATCTTTGACTCTTGAAATGTAACCTGGTTAGGGAAAAAAACCCTGTGAATAGGGAACATTACCTGTTAATATAACTAGTAAGCATGATTTAATGATGGACTTCGTCAGTTATAGTGTTAGTATATTTGTTATCAAAAACCTCTCCTCCTAGAAGGAAAATTGAAAAGTCATAAAGATATTGGGAAAAAAGTAGGAAAGTGGTTAGAAACTGAAAACACACATACTTTATTCCTGACCTTTTGCTGACTTTTCTGCTCCCATTTATTTTTCAGTTGTGCACTTGTCCTTGCTTTTCAAATTCCTTTTTTCTTGACATCTATATTTATAGCTGTTCTTTTGCATAATAGAATACTCTCCTTGTGTGAGTTTGATGTGTCTCCTTTAAATATATAATGAAAGTAGCTTCTCTCTATGCTGTGTCAAGGATATTTCCCTCACAAGCACAGGGATAATACACTTAAGATGCATTAATGGAACTTGATTTAAGTGAAAACCATTTTTCATTTCATATATCCGGCAGTCTCTTTTAAAGGACAGTGACTTTATTATTCAAAGCCACATTTAGCCAGAAGAATTTCTGCCAGAGTTAACCCCTCAATCACAGAACAGAAATGAAAATTTTATGATGCTTATAGTCCAAGTGCAACTGCCTTATTGAACATTTTAGCAGACTGTACCAATGCTATGATTATAGGGAATCTATTATGAGAAGTTTTCTAAGTTATAGGCCAAGAAATGCATTGAATTTCAATCAGATATGATACATGTTGAATTATAGGTATTAATGGAGGCTCTCTACCCTTCTTTGAAGGGGGAACACAACAACTCCATGGCCCTCTGTTCTTTGTTTTGTATTCTTTCAGACAGTTTAAGTGACGACAATTGAATCTCCTGTTAATTTTTGTCCAAACTTATTTTACTATCAAATAAATGATGCCATTTTGGAATAATTTGTTCAGCCACTGTGATTTTAAGGTTTCCGTTTTTGTTCACTCAACAAATTCTTAATTATCTCAGGGCAGTTGAAATGCTCCACAAATCTTTGTGCAGTCAAAGTTATTTCTTTGAATAATGTACAAACTAACCTCCTGGGAGCCCATCTATATTTGAAAGGTTTACTAATGGGCTGCTTCTTCCCCTTGCACATATGCTGGTTTAAAATTTACAGCAGGCCTCCAGGAGCTGTGTCTAATCCCATGGCCCTGCCGCACACCACAGCACACAGTTCTCAGCTGCCACAAAATCCCTGGCTGGGAACTTTCTGTTCTCTTCTTTCCGTACAGCTTATGGTATTTTGTTTCTATGATTTCAGTATTTCAAATTATTTAATTGAGCCCAAACATGTTAAGTTTTATGCCATTAAAATCCTTCAAAAGCTTTCTTCTTTGAAGATAGAGATTTACACTTCTATAATATTTTTATTTTTCAGCCCAGGATATATGGATTATCATTATTTCTTTTTATAATCAAGTGATTGGTTGACGAATCAAAGCAATTGGAATGTTCTGAGATTATTTTTTGTGGCTGTTTCTCACATTGCTCTTCATTATCACCTACCTGCGTGTCAGATCTGCTGCCTTCTCTGCCTTTGCAGATATTTCTTCAAATCAAGGATGAATCTCCTTGGGAATAGCAGTTGTCTTTTGTCTTTGGGTTTCTTAGACATATGTTCACACTCGGATTTGTGAAATAGAAGAAAGCCAAATTAATTACACGTTACTCTTTCAGTTCCTGACATGCATTTTTAGTCCTGCTGCCATCATGTTAGCTTAATGCCTCCTATATTAGTGGCATCTATTAAAGGAACTGAATTGCAATTTATTTTTAGTCTTGAAATTCCCAAGTAACTTACAGGAGGAAATTCAGTAATATATTTTTATTTCATTTTCTAATCAATATTATCTCTATCTCAAATATAACCCATTACCTCTTTTTGATTTTTGATCTTTTATTTTATTGATTTTTATAGTTGCTCACTATTTTTCCTTCATCCTGCTTCAAGTTAGATGCTTTGGGATCTGAAACTGACAAAGCTTTCTGATCTCTTTCTTTCAAGAGGAAATTGCCTTCTTCTTATTAGTGAAAACTATCTTCTGCTTATTGAATTTAGAGAAAACCATGTAGTCAGGCCATTTCATTTAATAGTGAACCATTTTATATTCACATTGCTTCCAATTTTGTTTTTCTTGGTATATCCTAAAAATTGTATATTTTAAAAGAAAAATAATGTATTGTCTGTTTTTGGCATTTGGAAAGTTAGTATTTGCATCAGTGCTTCAATTTATTAAAAGCTGTTCTTAAAAAGAATATATCATTAGGAGCAAGTCATTTGTTGCACTAGTCACTTTTATAAATTTTTTTACTCTTTCTTGAGCTTTGTCACATTCTTGGGGCTATCTCGAAACCAGCCGATGCCTATGGAGAAGGGAGATTCAGGCTGTCTTGAACATAGCAATATGGAATAGCCATGGAAATATAACATTAAGGCCATAATCACTGATTTACATTGGTAATACAACATTCTCCCTTTCCTATTAAACTTTTTGTCAGGAGAAATGATGAATCATGTGACATTTTCTTTTTCATTTTATTCTCTGTTATGAGAATACGACACTGTGAAATGCCTATTACATTTATGAATGATTGCCGCACGCAATAACATTTTGGTTTGTGTGTGTGTGTGTGTGTGTGTGTGTGTGTATCTGCACTGTATCGTTAGCCAACTGCCTCATTCAGTTTGACTATGCAGCATTCTGATTTACGGTGCAAAGAATCAGATAACCCAAATGCAGAATACTAAGAACCTATTCAAAGGCAACATCAATCTCACAGTGCAATTTTCTCATTAAAATGAGATCATAGTGAGATATGCCAATTTCATAATACGAACTGTTCTCATTAGATAATTGGTATTCAAATTGGATGTGGAGCAAATTGAAACCAGTCCTACTCAAGATAATTTATTGCAGTTGTTTCTCAAAGCATGCTGTAGTATTGACAAGCCATTGGGTAATTATAGCATTTTTTAATATGTATACAAAAGGCGTAAAATGCACAAGGATTATACTTCTGCATTTTAGAATGTTGTGTCAATTACTGGGCATAAGGTATTTGTAAATCCTCTTGGGAGTGGCAGTGGCCCTGGGACATAGGAAAGAATCAAGGTGCAAGAAACATGTAATATACTTCCAGTACTATTGGGCAGTAGACTGGGCTCCCTATTTTTTTTTTTTTCTTTTTTCAGTTTCCTGCTGTGAGATCTTCCATTCTTCAGTCTTGGTCATCGCTCTGCTCTTGAGTACCATGACAACATTTACTCTGTCTTACCTGAAAGAACAACTGAGTGTTGGAATCTTGGGAAATCTGAGATGAAAATGTTCAACAAAATCCCCTTGCTAGTGTCAAAGCTCTTGCTATTCACTTTGGTTCAAAATGAACTATGGCAGTTCAGCTCAGGTTCCTAAGGTGACTCTGAAATGAATTCCACTGTCTGTAGGTTTCTTGACTTATTAGTAGTAGGAAATGGCAACACACTGTTCGATACGCTCAGCCTTTGTACCTCTATCACAATAATGAAACAATGATCACCTAAGAACAGCAACTTTGTATGAGTTTATCATTGTATGCTTCACAGTTTTAAGTGTGTAGTGCCTTATACTTAATAGGTATTCAATACATATTTATAGAATTGCATGGAGAGAATAATAAAAGGAAATGAGCTTAGATTCCACAACAGATAGAATTTTAATTACCTTTACTGTTGAGCTTACTACATGGATATTAAGAACTGTTAAATGGCTATTTCTAAATGTCTCTTATTTGTTCAACTAACATTTATTGAATCTACATTCCCAGTGTTATGCTGGGAGCTAAGGACAGAGAATGGTGATTAAGAGCCTAGGCCCTCAAGGTGCTCCCAACAACAGGGTATCTTTAGGGATATTTAGCTGGATTAGGAGCTAGTTTAGTTCAAAGTTTAGATCTCAGTGTTGCTGAGGTCAAGATAACTGATTTAATTCTTTCAGTCCATTTAGTCAGACACTACTCTCTATGGCTTATACCAGGCCTATGTTACTGATCACAAGTGGGACTTGGTGATAGATGATGTGTGAATCTGTGTCTAGTCATTACTGCTATGGAGAAAACTCCTCTGAAACATGTAGCTAAAGTGGTCAGTAGCATCATCTCCTCATACAAAGAACATTTTCACTTCTGAGACTTTTTTGTTCTTTCAGTCTTACATTTATGGAAACTAACTGTTTGAATTCCAACTCTTATCTTCAAAATTAACCCTGGATGCTTGATAGGAAAAAGGCTTGGTCTGTGGAACCTTCTTTGTGTAGTTATTGCTGACTTTAGTTGTGTGATAGGTGGTAGTGCTAGTAGCACTTGTCCAAGATCTGCTAGCCTATACAGAATTTTGGGGAGAATTATAAAAAGGAAACTTTTCTAGGAAGGTGAATTAGGAAGAGGCACCCTTTTCCTGGAGGCTCTTGCAGCCCTACACCAGAGCACAGGGCTTAGTGAGCAGAGAGCACAGATTGAATTTCAGCCCCATCCACACCCTCTGTCAGATCCCTTTGTGTTTTAGACAAAATGAACAAATGTAGATCATAGCCCTGTCACTTGAAGATGAAATGAAATTTAATTTGTGACTGTGTAATGATATCCACTTAGGTTTTAATCTTAAAGAGAGTGATCCTATATCCATAAAGATTCTCCATTTAAAAACTCACTCTGTTAATGACATGTCTCAGGACTCATTTCAATATGCACGTTCTCTTACAAATGCTTAAGAGAACTTGATGTCTTGAGAGAGCAGCTTAATGCTGCTTCATGAGTTCCCTGGGATAGGTGTGAATTGAAATTGTGGGAAAGTGAAGATCATTAAACAGTCTGTTTCTCAATGAGTGACACATCTATAGTACATATTATCATCTTTATGCTATTTGATAAATAATATCAGAGCTCTGCAGTTTACATTGCTTTGCTTATTTGTGGAGAGCTTAGCAGAATTATTATATTTTTAACTGCATCATTGTATAGTGCGAGACTTCAGTGTTAAAAGCCTAGGTTTCTTTTTCAAACCTAACTGATTAAGAAGGAAAAGAGCCCTCTTAACACTTGTGAATCTAAGCAGGTAGGTAGCTTTGTAGTCTAAGTAGCACAGCAGTGGCCCACCTTCACTTATTATCCTAGTCCTCTTCTTTTCTTTGTGAGTGGTTCAATCAGAAGACAGCTAAAGAAATGGGGACAGCAAAATTTTAGAAAAATGTACACCGAGTGCAAAGGACATTTTATAAAGCTTGGATGTGCAGTAAAATTATCTTATTAATTCTAATATATATTTTTGCCAATTTTTAGTATCAACAGACTAAACTATCTGGCAAGCTGATTATGTGGTTTGTTTGTGGACCTAACCTTCAAAGATATAATGAATTATGTATATATATGTATATTACTGTAAAAATTCTATTTGCTAGAAATATCTCTGATTTATTTTAAGAATATATGTTTTGCATCCTAACATGAATTTTCTATAATTAGGAAAAATAGGAGAGGTCTTGACCTGGATTATTTAAGATAACATATGCAAATCAGGCAATTATTAGCATTTCCATTTGCACTGCTAATGAACTGGCAGATATTTGTAGCTCTACAAGCCAACACTCTTGTAAATTATTGCATTAGGTATTCAGGAACGCAGAACATATTAGAATGACTCTGTTATAGGACTGTAATTTGAAGTGATATATGTCTTGTTGTTCCATAACATTCTGAGAATATACAAAATAGTTCAGTGTAGTCTTTTGATCTGTATGAGGCGCTGATGTAGAGCTAACTTCACTACATGGCATGAAGCAATAACCTATCTTGTTTTAGAGACTCAGGGAAGAGATCTTTTCCCCAAATTTCTCTCTCCTACTAAGAAATGATCATACTTCCTCTTTCCTCCAGACCAGTCCTGCATTGCATCTATTTCCCTGGTATAATTAATAGTACCTCCTTTCACTCTCAAAAGTATTCTTGATTTGCTAAGAAATCATTTGGACACACTGCCCTGAACACTAGACTTTTACACTTCAGTGTGAATACAATTTAGGGCCTTTTCTACAAGTATTTCTATTAAAAATCAGATCAGGAAGAGGTATCGACTCTAAGAAGTTAGAAGAGATACTTAACTGGAAGGTTGGGGAAATAGACACCAACAACTCTGTCACAGTTTTCCCAAAGAAATACCCTTTCAGGAGCATACTTTACATATATTTACTCAGTTTTATGTTTCTTATTCCACTTTCCTTTCTCTTTTTTTTTTTTGCGGTAGGCGGGCCTCTCACTGTTGTGGCCTCTCCCGTTGCAGAGCACAGGCTCCAGACGCGCAGGCTCAGTGGCCATGACTCACGGGCCTAGCTGCTCCGTGGCATGTGGGATCTTCCTGGACCGGGGCACGAACCCGTGTCCCCTGCATTGGCAGGCGGACTCTCAACCACTACGCCACCAGGGAAGCCCTCCTTTCTCTTTGATGTGGAAACTAAGAAAGTCTAGAAAGAGAAAACCTGAAAAAATTATTGATCATTTTCCCTTAGGTAATCAATAACTGCCTAGCTTTGGGTAATTTTTATTCATAGCATTTCAGCATTATGTTAATGTCTGTCTCCCTCTGCTTCTCTCTTTGTCCCTAGGTTTCTCCTCTTTCTTGTTTGCTTTCTCTTCCTCACATGTGATATTCTGTGTTTCATTCTCTCAGTCTCCCTCTGTCTTTATCTCATCTCCCTCTACCTCTTCCTAAGTTTGATGCCACTTTGCCTTTCTGCTTACTCTTCTAAAACAGTAAGTTCAAGAGCTCAACTATAGCAGAGTACTCTGAAATATTTACATAGCTTGAATGACAACATATGCTGGTATAATTGTTGGTTTGGGAGAGCTGTAATTTATAAGTTTTCCTGTGACCTTATTTATATTTGCAGAACTTCTCTGCTTTTTGATCAGTCAACAGCACTTTTTTTTGAGCATGTGCTATAGACTCAGGACTTCAATAGAATTTTGGAAAGTCTAGTAGAATAGAGCAATGTAGTTAGGGAAGATATGATTTTAGTGAACAGTACAAGCTGGAATGTGGACTGCTCCCAATTTATAAATAGGGTATGTTTCAAGATTATTTGGGAGACAGTCACTTAAAAATCAAAATACTTTTTCCTCACAGAAAAAAAATATTGTGTGGCCATAATAAACCAGTCTAGAAAAGCTATTTATGCTTATAATTAATTGGATTAATGGTGCTATAGAACTTAAAAGCTCTAGGAGAACATAATCCTAAATTTTAACTGGGATAGTGGAAACCCATCTTCCTTCTTGAGCACAGGGGCTAGGATATGTCTTTAGTAGCCAAGGGATAAATGAGAACTGTGAAAGTAAGAGGCATGACTATTTGGATGTGGATATGGTTTCCAAAGCCAGGTGTTCACAATTAGGGCAATTTGAGGGTAATAAGGTCACAACCTGTGTGGAAGAGACAGTACATACTATAGAGCTCCGAGGAGAAGGAACTCAATGAAAGCTTGAGTAGCCATGGGAGTCTAAAAGAAGGACATAAGACTGGAACTGGGTATTAAAAAACTGATGGCTTCTTATCCACATTTTATATCATTTTCCTATGTATTTACTCTGATTGGTTATTTTTTGCATTAGTCCCTCCCTTCATCACTAAATGTCTTAATTGGTTTGAAATCTGCCAGTTGGCTATACTCATACTATTTCCATGTCCATGAAGCATCTCTCCAGATGACAGAGAGCAAAGGTAGCAAGAGAGAGGATTTTTAAGCCCTGACTTTATACTTCACCTATATACACCTGGCTTTCAGTGATCTGCCTGAGGACCACCTGTGTTTGTGGGTCATCTTTAGAGATATATGAAGGCTGGGAAAGTTTTTCTTTGATGCCTCACATAAACCCAGGACATATTCCTGCACTGTTCAATTTCATGTTAAGTTTTATAAACTCAACTTGCCAAGTAAAACTGGAAAGGTATATTTTTCTCAAACGATATCAGAATGCGTCTGAAAGTGCAGTTTCAGAAATTTGGATATCAGACCTGTGTGAGAAAAAAATGTGGTACAGTGGAAAAAGCATTATTAGACTTGGAGTTAGAAGACTCTGGAGTTGATCATGGTTGCTCAACTTACTAGGCTTGTGATCTTGGTGAAGGTATTAACCTCTTTGTGGCTCAGTTCCTTTATGTGACAGAAGTAGCTAATAGTCTAAGCCCAGATATCACATAAGAGGCTGCAAGGCTCAAATGAGAAGCAGAGAAAATAATACTGCTGTGGAAATGACTCTACAAACCTATAAGTCA